>NC_056746.1:1497214701-1497487201 GCF_019279795.1 Protopterus annectens
AAGTCAGAATTACAAGTAGAATTTTACATAAAGGACATGTTTCAAGAGGCAAATAAATAGATTCCTAGTATTGAACTGTTGTTGGCCATTTTTATGTGCAGAGCAAAAATAAGGTGATGGAAGTGGGTGGGCTGTGATTAATGAATGGTTAACATGTGTTAGAAAATTGACATTAATAGTACAAAATCTGCCACATAAATGTTTCAGCATTTCATAATACGATGAACTGTGCGACATTTGGTTAGTTGCACAGATTGGGAGCACCTGACCCTAGATCCAGATAATTTTAAATATTGTGTAGATTCTGGAAAGCCATCTAGTGGTGAGCAGATAAAACATGTATAATTTATTAATTTATTTATTGATTGATTGACATTTGATTACTAGAAATGTCTGACTAGGTAGGCGCCCATTTTCAGTGGAAGCCAAGGAGAGAAAAGCTCCAAAGTATTACAAACGTTTTAAGAAGAATGATTTTGCACTCTTTAAAAATAAAAAAAAAAAACTGCAGTTTAAGTAATTATACCAAATTAGACATAATATGCACACACTGGTTAAGAATAGATGCAATGTTATATGACAATGATTTTAGCGAAATCTTAGCCAGTTTATAATGAAATTAAAGGTACGTTATTATAATACAAACAAGAACTGAAAGATGAAGTGAGAGAAAAGCAGGCTTATGATATATTTATAGAGAAACCCTGGGCACCGAAATTGAGAGAAGTTAGGAAGTGAGTGAAGAAGGGAGAATAAGGAGATGTACAGTATGAAGGTATTTGTTCACATTTAGGGGTATAGTTTATCCTTGTGTTGAGTTAGAACAGAGCCAGCTTTGGGGGAGGATTTTCAGAATGGCTTTGAAGGGTGGGTATTGACCTAATGGATACATATAGGTTTGTGGACAGAGGTTTGTGGACAGGCAGGAGTTTTTGTTCATTGGATCATAATGACTGGCTGGAAACATAGTTGGGTAGGAGGTTATTTAGAGTTCGACACGCAGATGGATTCAGGAATTTTATAGTTGGTAGAAAACTGTGTATGTGTTAGATGACAAGGTAGTTCTAACAAATTTATTTATTTATTTTTGTGCTATACTGTGGTGGGTTCTGAAAGGGGTATTTGCTGCAAATGTAGCAACTTCGTTATAGCGATGTTCAAGTTTTGATTTTTTGTGATGTCTGGAGGTTAGTAAATAAGGAAGAACAATAAAGAAGTGTGGAGGGAGATAAGTAGTGGCAAGTCTAGCTTTAGTTGTGTCTATGAGAGCTTTTTTGATAATTTTTCTTATGCATTTTTGTATTTGCAGGTTGAATTTAAGATTATCATCCAATATCCTCCCTAATACTTTGTTATTTTGAAGTGAAATTGAAGTTTAAAATGAAAACTTACTACAAACTTGCTACCTTAGAGGCCAGTTTGTAAGAGTAAAACTAGGTTTTGGTTACCAGCAGTGTGCATCTTTGTGAATTATATTTTGCATGGGGATTACCTTTAGATTAGTTATGGAAGGCATTCCATGACATAACATTTACAGTCATGATAAATATAGTTACTCTAGACAGTATGTGATCTGGCTGTTTTTCTGAGAAAATATACCCCTTTATGACAAGATATTAACTACTTATCAGAGGTTTATATATGTGCAGCTGAGGCTAAACTCTTAGCAGCAGCCCCATGCCATGAGTGCACACACACACACACACACACACACACACACACACACACACACACACACACACACACACACACACACACACACAGCACATACACACACAGCACACACACACACACATATATACACACACGTAGCCCTGCAATACGCACAGTATGACAAGGTTTCGTGCATTTATATTCCATTTTTTAACTGGCTAGGTCAGCTTGCTCAAGGGCCATTTTGAGCAGCAACCCATGCCAGAAGGCATTAGAGACGTAATTATTCTTAAGTTAATATAGTTCATTACAATTGTAAAGCAAATGCAGAGCAATCCATTTACACACATGGTAACCAGTGCACAAGAATATCATGTACTTGAACACTGCAATATACAGAGAAGTAGGGTGCTATGTGGTAGACATTTAACTCTGTGTAAGTGTTGGCAGTATTCAAGTGCAGTACAACTCCTAGGAGTATGTATAGACACATTCATGTTTGTGTGCATGCACAGGTGTGTATACGTGTGTGTGTGTGTTGCAGACATATCACATAGGAAGTTGCAGGTAAGATAAGGAGAGGGCTACATCTATGGGGGGCTACAGAAAACATTTGAATTATAGTGAGTCAAAAGTTTCTTTTTAGTGAGATATTGTATCTGGGCAGTTTTGAACTTCTCACCTGTAAAAGCCTCAGCTGTATATCAAGATGATTTAAGCTCATCAAAAAACTAACTTCATACACAAAATACATTGCACAGACTTCCTGCTCATCATGCACACACCATCACCATACAGTAGTAGTGGACATTCCCAATAAAAGTGAAGGGATAAAATGGAACCAACCCATACCCAAAAGCCAACATGGCTTGGCAATCCCAAAAACATCCTAGTCATCCATGATTCCATTGTGTGTAAAACAGGCACCTACCTCACTAGATTTTTCAAGGAGTTTGTGACAGTTTCATGACCATCTGGAGCCAAAGGTAGCAACAGTTAAACTAGGTTAAAAAGAATTAAAGGTAAATTTTACATGCTTATTGTTCCCTTTAGAGTAAACAATCTGTGGAGGTTCTCCCTTTTGGATAAGCAACAGGATTTGGTGGAATACCAAACATCTTACTAAGTATATATGAAAACACATTGCTTAGCAAAATTCACTCATAACTTTACACAGCACCTGCATATCAGTGCACAGTGTTATAAACCTGACAGCCTGGCTTGACTTGTGTAGCCAGCCAGAGAGCTTTGCACCTCATGGAATATGTGATGATATGAGGTATTGCCAGCTATGCCAGTAGAGGTAAAGCTGTGGATGTGTAATGTATGCCAGCACAGCTAGCTGGAATTTTGTAAAGAATTATATATGTCATTTGTATATCAAGCTGATTTGTACAGATGTTTGTGCTGAAATTGTATTTGTGAGGTTTGCTTGTGTTGAAAATGTATCAACAGTATGTCCTGCTGGACAGAAAAGAAATATACATGCATGTAATAACTGATTAGATGTATGCATTATAACTGTTGAAAAGAATGTATTGTGGCAGTGGATACAGGAAGAGAAGATCAAATCACACAGGATGCCTTCACTTCAATTCAAACCTGGCTGCAGGAATCCCAATTACTCCTAAATCCAAAAAAGACTAAACTTCTGCTCTTCTCAGCAAAACCCCTCTCATCTAACTTTAAAATATACTATCTAAATAACACACAAATTTAAATGATTCCTAAAGCCAAGCTGCTATGTGTTACCATAGACAGATTAACATTTGAACTTCACATTTGTAATATCATAAAGAAAATCCACTATAAATTAGGAACGCTTTATAGACATAAACATTTCTTGGATAGCTCCACCAAAAAAGCCCTCGCCAGTACATATCTGCTTCCCTTTCTCCTATACGGTTCCCCCATATTTACTAACTTGCACTCTTTCTAAAAAAAGCAAACTACAGCAAAGTTCTGAATGGTATTTATTTTCATGGGGAGATGCTAGATGCTACATCATTGGGGGTTGTTTGTGAGCGGGGGAACTGAAGTTAGGTGGCAAAAAGTGATGTCATGCTGCAAGTGTTCCAGCAGCAGTATTTGAGATAGTAATTTAAGAACTCTTAGAGAGAGAGAGAGGACATTCTGTATTTGTCTTTGACCTGACAACATCCACTCACCACCTCTGCACTTGCCTTGCTGTAAATTAGTTGAGTAGGGTGCAGGAAATTTGCTTAGATTCAGTTAGAAACATAGTAAAGATTAGCTTAGATGTTTTCTGTATTTATTTGAGACTATCCTACAATGTTGTTTTAAATATTTCATTTGATTTTGAACTCTGATGTCACTGTGAATCCATTGTCTTGTTCTTGTATTATTTATTATAAAAATGTGTAATCCTTTCAATTGTGGCTGGTTTGTTTAGAGATATTTAAGCTCTTAGAGTACTTGCATATCTATTTGGTGACACTCTACAGGCCACTCCTAATAGCCTGGCTCTTGGTCAAGTTACCATTTGGATTAATAGTAACATTACACAGTAAGATTGGACACCCTTTGCTAAGGGCCTTAAAGTAGCTGATAAGTAGTGGCTGGTGGCAGTAGAAACTACCTTATAGTCTGAGCAGAAGGGGGCATAGCTAGAAAACCTGTGCCAGCATTTCCCAGGTGTGTGTGTGTGCGTGTGTGTGCGTGTGCGTGTGTGTGCGTGCATGCGTGTGTGTGTGTGTGTGCGTGTGCGTGTGCGTGTGTGTGTGTGTGTGTGTGTGTGTGTGTGTGTGTGTGTGTGTGTGTGTGTGTGTGTGTGTGTGATAACTCTCAACTGTACAGGTTTTCTCAGAATGTCCAGATTTCTGCCTCATATTTTTGGTGTGTTCTCCCTAATATCTGTCCCTTTCTGGCAAATAGCCAAGGGTTGGAGTCATAAAATAATGACAAACATTTGAGTTTAAGACTCCACATCCTTCGGAAAATTCACGCTAATGCAAAACCTATTATTCTTTCAACTTTCAAAGTTTGTAAGAGCGATATTTAAAACCGTCTCTATTTATCCCACCATCATTTTAGGCTTTGTCCAGATTTTTGCTCTAAGAAGTTGAGGGGCATGGTGTGTGTGTGTGTGTGTGTGTGTGTGTGTGTGTGTGTGTGTGTGTGTGTGTGTATAAATCAATCCTCAAAGTGTGTGTGTATGTGTGTGTGTGTGTCTCAGCTACTTGGGCAGGGACACAAATCACTGGTTGGATAGAGAGGGTGCTGGAGGTCTTGATTTGGCCACTCATCTGAGATCTCAAGCCTATAGCTGTGCCAGTGGGGAGTCTTATTGGGGATCTGGAGAAAGAGGGAGAAACCAGCTCCAGACTGACTGAGGTCTCTGTGTGCTCTTAAGGGAAATTGCACTTCACTGTATGTGTACTTGTCATCCTCCCAGTGTGTATATCCCCCCACTGATGCTAGTGGTGAGGATTGAGGCTCTTTGATTACTGGGCCAGTGCAGGGGTATCACAATTGTTACCATAGACTGTTTCATTTATTTTAAGCTCACCCTGAAACACTTTATACTTAATAATCATGACTGCCCCTGTTCTCACCTAAATAGGTAAATTCCAAACATTCTCCTGGAATTTCTCTCTCCACCCATACTAGGAACATAATACATCCACAAAATATTCTGATACTTAATTCCTTAATATCTGATTATCATAACTTTCCTTTAGCTACTATTGTCTTCACTTTTATGCTCTGACTTTAGATGTCTGCTTCTATTATTCCTATAAAAATGTTTACTCCGCTATGGCCCTCCCAACCTCTGATTTCTAACTCTCACTCTCTTCCTATTCTCCAAAAAAAACTGATATGTAATATGCTGTGTACTGTATAAAATGCAAACTCCTATCTGTAAGATACTTTGATATATATATGTTGTACCTACAGTATAGTTTTATCTTTACTAAGAGTATCACACTGTATTAAATGTCTGTTGGACATTTGTTCTTGTATTGAATATTTCTGTTATTGGAGCTTTTCTCCACGGGCCTCTGCTGAAAATGGGTTCCTGACCCAGTCAGACTTTCCCAGTTAACAAATGCCAATAAATAAATAAATAAGAAATAGAGGTTAATCACAGTACAGCTGCAGCTAATTTTGAAAAATGTCCTGACATTATATTACTGGGCCTAGGCCATAAAGATGTTATCTCTCAGTTTTGAATGAAACCAGAGATGCAATATCTGTAAGAAGCATGGTTTGTTAGTCTCTGTAGGAAGAGCAGAAGTGTTAAAATTATCTTACAGCTTCCAGATGGTGCAATAAACTTTAGCAAAGCACACAATATGTATTATAACACATATGTGGTAAATCCTGGCAGCTTCTAGTAATGAGGGTAGTATGGAAACCAGAAGTTAGAATACCAGATGTATGGGATGTCATTCTGTAATCTAGGACAGAAATGGTGTTTTAACACCAGATGAGAGAGATGTCTCATATACATCTGTTTTTGGAACCTGACAAAGAAGGAGGACTACTCACTTACTTTATCTTGCCTTGCTCTAGTAAGTGACAACAAATAGTAATTCTTTAGATCAGTCAGGAAAATATAGTGAGATTAGTTAAATACTGTTTTTTCTGTATCTGTGTGAATCTATTAATCTGTGTTATTTTAATATTTCCTGTGATTGAAATTCTGGTGTTTATTGTAAATAGATATTTAATATTTTCATGTTTTTTTATTTATTATTTTTTATGATTAAATGTATTTACACTTTTTATTGTGACTGGTCCTTTAGAATATATTTTAAACTTTGAGAGGACTTGTATCTATTTGGTGACACTGTGGGCACTCCTGGGTACCTCTCTACAAACACTACCATTTGTATTAGCATTAATTTCACTCACTATAATTGGGTACCCTTGTAAGAGCCTTCGAGTAGCTGGCTTTGGAGTGTCTGGTGGCAGTGCAACTACCTTCTAGTCTGGGAAGAAGGGGGCATAGCTAGTAAATCTGTGCCAGCCTTTCCCAGGTGTGTGTGTGTGTGTGTGTGTGTGTGTGTGTGTGTGTGTGTGTGTGTGTGTGTGTGTGTGTGTGTGTGTGTGTGTGTGTGTCAGCTGCTTGCAGCACAGACACAAAGCACTGGTTTCACAGAGTGAGTGGTGGAGGACTTGACTTGGACACTCAGCTGAGGACTCAGCTCTATAGCTGTGTAGCCTTACTGGGGTTGTTTTCCCTGTGTGCTCTTAAGGGAAATTGTGCTTGATGCAGAGAGCTGCATCTGTAAATACTGGGTGTATCCATATTTGTTCCAAGTGAACATCCCTCTTCAGTGTCAGTGGTGAGTATTCAGCCTCCTTGATTATTGGCCCAGAGTGGGGATGTCACATATTGGTGAGCAGTGGTGTGGCTATAATTGAATTTCTGTAGCCCATAGGCAGCTGTCACTGAAGGTGGTGTACTGTTAAGCAACCACAAGGTAAACATAGAGTTTCATTTTCACAACCGTTTTTATTTATTTTTTTGTTTAGTTTAGTCACGGAAAGCAGGCAAAGATGTCAGCAGAGGATTATGGCAAGCTGACAAAGGACAAGTATGCCAAGGTGTGCAAAGCCAAAGGACTGGTGCATGCCAACCTGACTGAAGAGGAAATTATTTCAGACTTAGCCGCAGCTTAGATGTGGATTTGCAGCCCTCAGAAACAAGACAGTTCACCTGTTTCTCAGAGGACTTAAAAATCTATCTGGATTTAAAGAGACTTAAACTGGAGGCCAAATGTTTGGAATTAGAATCACAAGAGAGACTGTGGCATTTGGAAGGTGCAGAGAAGGAGAAATGGATGGAATTAGAGTCAGCAGAGAGATTGCAGCATCTGACGGCCGAAGAAGATGAAAGACTGCAGCATTTGGACACTGAAGAAAATGAGAAGCAGCATCAACATGAGTGGAAGATGCTGACTCATCTCGAGTGTCGAGGAGGTAAAAGGGAAGAGAGGAGAATAACCAAAGCCCAGAAGCAATAAAGGCCAGTAAATTTCTTCCACAATCTACAGAGGGTGATAGTTTTGTTAGATTTTTTATTCATATATTTGAAAGGGCATGTAAACAGTATAATGTGGGTCTGGTAGCTTGGGGAGACCATGGCAGACCCCACACCTGAAGCCAGGGCTGGTGAGGTGACTCTTTCAGGGAGGGAGCTACCCTGTAGCTGTGAATCTGAAGGTGAGCCACAGAAGCTGGTAGATATTGATGTACCCTTAGACAGAGTGACTGTAAGAGCAGAGGTGAGTGGTAGTTCCCAGGTTAACAGTAAGGCACTGCTGCCAGGGAATACCAGGCTTCCTGTGGAAAGGGAGCTGGGAAGAGTTACAAAGATAGAGCTCTTGGACCCTACAGTAAGAAGCTTGAGGGAGGTAGCTAGGGAGGCACCTGATTATCAAGGAAAAGGGACTGCTGAGGGAGGGCTAGGGGGTGAGGTAATACAGCAGTTGGTAGTGCCCAGAGCCCACTGTCTGGCACTTATAGCCATAGCCCATGACATTCCTTTTGCAGGTCATATGTGCATAAAGCATACCAAGAGATGTATTATACAGAACTTTTATAGACCTGGGATTGTAAGGGATGTAACAGGGTACTGTCTACTCTCTCTCTCCCCCTCCTACGAGTGGTCCTAAGCTGTCTCCCAGCCAGCCACAGGTTATTTAACGCTACCTGTGCTTCCCTGCATCTATTCCTGGCCCTAACTGCCTGGAATTTCACTCCTGCCAAACTTCTGTGGACTGTGTCCTCTCCTAGTGGACTTAATCAAAGTTATTTAATGCTACCTGTGCTTCCCTGCATGTATTCCTGGCCCTAACTGCCTGGAATTCCACCTCCTGCCAAACTTCTGTGGACTGTGTCCTCTCCTAGTGAATTTAATCAAAGTTATTTAACGCTACCTGTGCTTCTCTGCATCTATTCCTGGCCCTAACTGCCTGGAATTCCACCTCCTGCCAAACTTCTGTGGACTGTGTCCTCTCCTAGTGGACTTAGTCAAAGTTATTTAATGCTACCTGTGCTTCCCTGCATCTATTCCTGGCCCTAACTGCCTGTAATTCCACCTCCTGCCAAACTTCGATGGACTTTGTACTCTCCTAGTGGACTTAATCAAAGTATGTACTACTCACCTGGAACATTGATTTGCTGCATGTAATCTCAGGGCTACCCCTGTGCTGGCTGTAGCTTACCTGCTGACCATCCCCTCTCTACTACCTAATTTCTCCTACTCTAACCTGCTAATCCCTCTGTCCTCCTACCCCCCACTCTGCCCTACTCCTGTCCACTAAGCATCCCCCCCACTATCCAGAACACTCTTCTCTATATCCATTCCCCCTTCTATTCTGCTTGTGTCCTCACTAACACAGCTAGAAATCCTAGGCTCCCTCTTTCTCCTTGCCCTACCTTGTTCTCCCTTACATTTCTATAGTTGTACTGTGCTTCTAACCCCTGCTACCCCAATCTCTGGCCCACTGCCTCTGCTTATAGCTAAATCCCTACACTCTCTTTTCTCACCCTCTCACCTCTTCTCACTGATTGTTTTCTACTGGGTTCTTCCTTGCTGGTGCAGCCCCGCTCCGTTCGCTCCTCTACCCTACCCCCATTCCCACCCACCCCCAGTATAGTTTCCTTTATACTTAACCATCCCTCCCCTTCCTGCCAAGCCACCCACTACTATTCCACTTCCTGCTTATCTCCACTCCCACATTCCATTCCTAACTTTGTCTCCCTATACCCAATCCAAACTAACTTCCTTTCCAAACTCCCTCTCTTCACACCCAATCCAAACTACTCATCATGCTGCATCTACTTATATCTGCAACACTACTTACTCTACTCTATATTTCTACCTCCTATCACTACCACCTCACATATCCATTCCTCTGTTCTCCAACTTCTCACTCAATCTACAGCTTTCCTACTCCTTCTTCCTTCATCATTTCTCCAAACCTATTTAACACTTCTACCTCAACTCTATATAAAAGACACATACTACACATTCTCAAACCATCTAATAAGATTAAACCTAAACCGCCCAAATGCTATCAACCTTTCACATCTATTACTCTTCTCACAAAAGACCTACTCTCCTCTGGAGACATCCACCCAAACCCAGGCCCCTCTACACCTCCCCTCTCCCCATCCCCCACATCTACCTTATCTACCCCTTCTCAGAAGTCCCTTCCATAAACTTACCAAACACACAACCCCTATCTCATAACTCACCTCCATGTAAATACATAACATTCTATTCACTGAATATTCAAAGCTTAGCCAATAAAACTACTGAGCTACACTCATGGATTGCTTTCAAAACCCCTCACATCCCATCCCTATCTGAAACATGGCTCAAGCCACATATCTGTAACAGTGAAATTCTTCCTCCTGGCTATAACATCTACCGCTCTGTCAGACCTTCAAAGAAAGGTGGTGGTGCAGCCATCCTCTACTCTAACACCCTTAACCTATCACCTTACCCCATATCTATTCCCAGCTTCCACCCTGCTGCAATTCTCATCCTAAATATCCATTTGAACACACACAAAAAACTAGCTGTAGCTTCCATTTATATTCCTCCTGGCAACAATATACCCATACTGGAAAACATCTTATCCTGGTTCACCCTCAACATACCCTATGAAACACTCATTCTTGGTGATGTCAATATAGACTGGGCAAAACTATCTACTGACTCTCCATTACATAGCATTCACCTTCATGGTTTCCACCAACTCATTTCCACCCAACCCGCTTCCACAAAGCCTCAGCCTCCAGCTCTCTAATAGGCTGGATTCTCACCAACACCCCCCATCACTACCATCAGCTCACAACCCTATCAGTCTCACTTAGTGACCATCTCCCTACCTCCATTCTAAGATACAACACTCACACACTTAAACCCCACCTTTTCAAAGACTGCAGAAAACTATCTACACTTAATCCTTTACAGTTTAACTCCATACTACAAAACATTGACTGGTCCATCCTTAAACAACTTAGTCTAAATGATTCTGTTAACACTTTTAACAACATCTTCCTAAATACTCTAGCACCCTAGCTCCCGCTAGGAAGATTTGAGTGAAATCCAATCATGCTCCCTGGCTTTCAAAAGAAACTAAGTCCATCATGAAACAAAGAGACAGTTTCTGGAAAGCCTGGAGCAAATCTAAACAAACACCTCTTCTACTCAAATACAAACAACTACGCAATCTTGCTAAAAAACAGGTAATAATAGACAAGAAGTCATTCTATAGCTCAGGGCAGAACAAATATAAATCAAACCCTCGTAAATTCTGGACAACACTCAACAGCATCCTCTACCCTGGTAATCCCTCTAGCCCCTCACCATACCCAAACACAACTCATGAGGAAACAGCTACCCTACTTAACTCACATTTTATCTCCTCCATACAAAATCTCCTACCCTCTCAACCCACCTTTCCCTCAGTACCTGTCCCCTCACCCACCCCCAACACTTCACCCTTTTACTTTAAGCCTGTGCCCATTTCCTACATCAAATCTCTACTGCTCAAACTCAAACCATGCTCCCCCTCCACTGACAAATTACCTCCGACCTTCCTTAAACTCGCAGCTGACTCTATTGCCTACCCAGTAACAATATTAATAAATAGATCTATGCAAGAATCTACTGTTCCTACCCTTTGGAAATCCTTCTACACTATCCCTCTCCACAAAGGAGATAACTCCACTGACCCTTCAAACTACCGACCCATTGCCATTCTGTCCCCACTATCTAAAATACTCGAAAAATGCATCCACACTCAACTTATGAATCACCTTCTCAATCAAAACTTACTCACCCCTACCCAACATGGCTTTCGCCCCTACCACAGCACAACTACTGCTCTACTATCCTTCACTCACACCAAAGCAGAATCTCTGGACAACAATAAACTTACTTCCTGTCTCTTTCTTGACCTCTCCAAAGCCTTTGATACAGTGTCTCATCCACTGCTACTATCTAAACTCACTAACTTTCACCTCTCCACCCCCACCCTCAACTGGTTTGCTAGCTATCTGTCTGAACGCAAACAATCAGTTAAATGTCTCTCTTCCCCTTCTCCCTTCTTACCTCTCTCTACTGGTGTGCCACAAGGATCCATCTTGGG
Source organism: Protopterus annectens (assembly GCF_019279795.1). Lineage (NCBI taxonomy): Eukaryota > Metazoa > Chordata > Ceratodontiformes > Protopteridae > Protopterus > Protopterus annectens. The sequence goes on from NC_056746.1 coordinate 1,497,226,491, forward strand.
TCCCCTCTTATTCAGCATCTTCACCAATGACCTTTTCACCTCATGCCATCAGTCCTCACTTATACAATATGCAGACGACTCCACAATCATTTCTATAGCCAACAACATCTCTGACCTACACTCTCTAACCCAAACAGCTCTACTTTCCACTGAACAATGGCTTTCAGAAAATGTACTGATTCTCAATCCTACTAAAACCAAACTCTTACTCTTCCTACCCAACTCTCTTAATCATCATAAATCCTCCTTTGTCATTAAGTCGTGCAATAACACAGCTATCCTACCTGACACCCACACAAAACTCCTTGGAGTCATTATTGACGACGAATTAAAATTCAATCAACACATACAGCAATGTATAAAGAAAACACATCAGAAATTAGGTCTATTATACCGAAACAAAAAAATATCTCACTCCCGAAGCTAGACTCACCCTAGGGCAAGCACTCCTCCTCCCCTCACTCCTCTATGCTGCTCCAGTTCCCACAAGTATCCAAAAAACTACCTTTAATAAACTCCAACAATCCTACCACAAAATAGCCAGATTCATCACCAACTCCCCAAACAACAAACACCACTGCATTGCTTTGAAGTCTCTACAATGGCTAGAACTCCCACAACTACTACATCTCTATAAATTTCACATGTTGCACTCTGTGCTCTTTAAACCATCCTACTGTCCATCCTTATCTCTCCTTGTTTCTGTCTACACCCTATCTCAACCCCTCTGCACCTCTAATCAACAATTGCTTGATATTTACCACCCAAATAAGTCAGTAGGTAAGCTACTGTACAAACACTCTGTGGCCCAAACCTGGAACAAACTACTCCTTGACGTTCGCTCAGTCTCTCACACCCCACTATTTAAAAGAAAACTAAAGGCTCATTTACTCAATTCCAGAATTTGCCCCTGCTATGACCTTACATAATCCCCCCCCCCCACATTGGAATCACTCCATCTATCCTTGTTATACTTCTGAACTCTATCCCCACCAGTACAGTTACATAGCAAAAAAAAAAACCTTGTGCTGTCATTTAACTATTGTTAATGTTGTTTTGTTTATTATTTACTACTGTATTGTTTTGTTTTTCGTTTTACTACTGAAATGACTAGTTTTATTTCTATTGTTTGCTATACCTGTATACTACTGTAGTGTTTTTTATTGTACTATCTGGAGCTTTTCTCCTCGGGTCTCCACTGAAAGTGGGACAAAATCCCAGTTGGACTAACCTGGTCAACAAATGTCAATAAATAAATAAATAAATACTGCAGGATCTGTGAGCAGTGCCAGAAAGTAGACAAGGCAGGAGACAAGATCAAAGCTCCTTTGATGCCTTTGCCTGTGATTGAGGAGCCATTTCAGAGGGTAACTCTGGATATTGTGGGGCCTCTAAGTGTCCCAAGTTCCACAAGGAAGAAGCATACCGTGGTGGTAGTAGATTATGCTACTAGATACCCTGAGGCTACAGCTCGGTTATCCATTGAGGCAGAGAAGGTGAGAAATGCTTTGTTAGAGATTTTAAGCAGGGTAGGTTTCCCACAAGAAATACTGATTGACAGAGGTGCCATTTTCATGTCAGACCTGCTGACTTGTCTGTAGAAGTACTGTGGTGTGAAGCACCCAAAGACCACCCACTACCATCCGCAGACTAATGGTCTTGTGAAGAGGTTAAACTCTACACTAAAATCCATGCTACTGGCATTTGCAGACCAGTTTAAGAGAGAGTGGTACAAATATTTGCTCCATCTGCTGTTTACATACAGAGAGGTACCCTAAGTATCCACAGGTTTTTTCACCCTTTGTGTTGCCATATGGGCATAGAATGAGGGGGCCTTTAGATTTGACTCACGATGAGTGGGGCAGTGAATGTGAATCCAATAAGGAGTCTCTTGTGGCATATGTCCTAAACCTCAGGACAAGGCTTAGGGAACTCATGGGTTTGGCCCAGGAGAACCTGACAGGAGCCCAACAACAGAAAAAGGTCTGGTATGACAGGAATGCTTGAGCCCAAGAGTATGCTGTGGGACAGCAGGTTATTGTTTTCATTCCTATCAGACACAATAAGCTGCAGGTAGCTTGAGAAGGGTCCTTCAAAGTGGTAAGGAAGGTCAGTGGTGTTAACTACATGGTAGAAATGCTAAGCAGGAGGCAGGGGCACAGATTGTACCATATTAACATGATGAAGCCTTACCATGAGTATTTGCAGTGGATGGCAGGAGGAGTCTGAGGGGAATGTGGTGACTGTTCTCCTCAATGAGGCTCGGACTGGCACCTCAGTGGAAGGGGTAGCAATGTCCTACTGGCTATCCTCTACCTATGTCTGAGAAATCCGAGCAGTGTTACAGGGGTTTGGGGGCATATTCACTGGGAACTTTGGGTGCATCCACCTGGTGCAGCACCTTGTGGATACAGGACCCCAAAGGCCTATCAAGAAGGCCTCTTACAGGGTGCTTGAGTAATTCAGACAGACTCTGAGGGAGGACATACAGGAAATGTTGGAACTGGGGGTTGTCCAGGATGCAAGCAGTCCCTGGGCCTCCCCAATGGTGGTGGTACCAAAGAAAGATTGTAGCACCAGGTTCTGTGTAGACTACAGAAAACTAAATAGTCACACAGTATCAGATGCTTACCCCATGCCTAGGACAGATGAAGCCTTAGAGCAGCTGGGTGGGACTAAGTATCTGATCACTATTGATCTGACCAAGGGCTACTGGCAGGTGCCCTTGACTCCCACCGCTCGAGAGAGGTCAGCCTTTGTGACTCTTCGGATTATACAAGTTCACAAAGATGCCCTTTGGGATGAAAAATGCCCCAGCGACCTTCTGGAGGCTGGTAGATTATATCCTAGCAGGAAAAGGAGATTATGCCCTTGCTTGCCTGTATGATATTGCCATTTACAGCCATTCCAGGCATGATCACCTTCGGCATGTCAGCAAGGTCCTGCGCAGACTACAAAGGGCAGGGTTGACCATTAAGCCCAGTAAGTGTCAGGTGGGTATGGCAGAGGTCTCTTACCCAAGACATAGAGTGGGGAGTGGAAGATCAGACCAGAACCTGCCAAATTGGAAGCTATTCAGGTATGGCCTGCCCCTGTTACCAGAAAGCAGGTGAGGGCATTCTTGGGGACAGCGGGGTACTATAGAATATTTGTTCCCAATTATAGTACAATAGCTGCTCCCCTACCAGACCTGATGAGGAAAAACAGGCCAGACAAGGAATTTTGGACCCCAGCCTGCTAGCAGGCATTCCACAAGCTTAAAGGGGCTTTAGAAGGACCCCCTGTGTTAGCCAGTCCAGATTATAGCAAAAAATTTGTTGTGCAGGTGGATGCTTTGAACCATAGGGTGGGAGTCATACTCAACCAAGTTTCTTCAGAGGGAGAAGAGCACCCAGTTGCATATCTTAGCCTTAGACTCCAACCCAGGGAGGGATGTTATGCAGCTGTATGTAGAAAAAGAATGTCTACCCATAGTATGGACACTACAGAAAATTCAACCCTATCTGTATGGAAGGAAATTCACTGTACTTGGACCATAGTCCCTTCACATGGCTTCATCAAGCCAGCCAGCAAAATGCCATGTTATTAAGGTAGAGCCTAGGGTTGCAGGCATATGAGATGACAGTGCAGCACTGTACTGGGGTGAGTAATGCAAATGCAGATGGGTTCTCAAGACAGGATATGGGTTAATATATTCCCAGACAGGCTCATTCCTCTCAAGCAATGTTTCTCTAGGGTCATTTGAGAAACTAGCTTGAGTCTTGAAAGGGGATGGGGTGTGATGAAGTGAATTATTGCCAGCTATGTCAGGAGAAGTAAGACAGTGGAAGTGTAATGTATGCCAGTACAGCTGCCTGGAATTTTGTAAAGAATTATATGTCATTTGTATATCAAAATGATTTGTACAGATGCTTGTGCTGAAAATGTATTTGTGAGGTTTGCTTATGTTGAAAATGTATCAACAGTTTGTCCTGCTGGACAGAAAAGAATTATACGTGTATATAGTAACTGATTAAATGTATGCATTGTAACTGTTAAAAAGAATATACTGTATCAGAGGATACTGGAAGAAAAGAGGTTAATCACAGTCCAGCTGCAGCTAATTTTAACAAATGTTCTGAAATTAAATTACTGGGCCTAGGCCATAAAGATGTTATCTCACAACTTTAAATGAAGCCAGAGATTCAGTATCTATAAGAACTATGGATGTTCTTCATGTTTCACTGTTGCAATCATCACATTTGAGTTATCCCTGCCAGGGTAGCCCTCAGCCGGCCTGAATACCAGAGACTTAGTATTTCTGTGTCGGTTGCTGTCACTTGAGGACTGATGTCAGGTCGTCAGTGATATAAAGGAAGGCATCCTTCTCCATTACATCGGTCTTTCTTGCTGTGGAGCCCAAAGCAGAAGCAGTTCACATGAGTGCCGGTTGGCTGCAACCTGAGCTTCATTTCCGAATTGAAGTTGAAGTCTTCAAAAGCTAAGTACCCCATTGGGGATCCTTTTTTCTTGCACTAACCGATATCAGAAAAAGTTAATAATTGTCTCGCCTGTGGAGAGCATATACCATACCCGGGACTTCCACTCTTACTGCGTCACTTGTCTAGACCCAGTCCACGACGTCCCTCGTTGTCGCTTCTGTGCTTTGTTTAATGCTAGAACTATTGTTGTTGGGCCCTTATTGTAGCCAGATATTTCTGTTTACAGTCTTCGAATTCCGATATAGCTTCGGTAAGCCATCTGACAGCAGATCTTCTGAAAAAATGTAAAGCTAAAGACAGAGACAGACCGCACAGGATCAAACCTTCCGACAACACTTCCGTTAAGCTGGTCATCGGTCCTCCGGAACTCATTGAGGCACTTTTGCAGCCCCTGATGGCTGCTTCAGTTAATTTGCAGGCTGCTACCGAGACCCTTTCGGAGTCCAATATGCCACAAAACTCTTCTTCGTCTAAGGATCCTGCGGTCGTCTCTACCTTGGATGGGTCTGGAGTCGCTGTGCAGGCTCCAGCTTCTGAGGAATTCCTTCGCAACACCGAATCCCAACAAAGCAACACCTTCTTTCACAGCTATCGTTCTCTCAAAAACAACCGAGTTCCTTAGGCCCAGGGGTCGTACCACATCCAAGAAACCGACTACCCATTCTCAGGCACCTGCTCCCTTGCCTCAGTCTCAAAAGCTTAAAATGGCAGAAGATCTTATCATGTTGATTAGGGGAAGCCAAGCCATTCCCTCCAAAAGGAAAGGAGATCTGGAAGCCAAGCCATTCCCTCAAAAGGGAAAGGAGATCTGTCTCCAGTAGTTTTGTCTGAACAAGAGTCAGATGAATCCGATGCATCTGACTAAGTAGACATGCAGCCCCTCTCCACATATGAGGATTCTGATGCAGAGGAATACATTTCTTCAGCCTCTCCCCAGAAGATTTTTCCTTTGGGGAAACACTGCATACCTTAAGGGAGCATTTCCAGTGGGAGAGCCAAGACTATTCACAGTCTAAAAAGAGACTTAGAGAGTTCCTGGACCTTCTACAACACAGGCCCTAGCCACCCCCCCCCCCAGTCCTAGATGTGGTGGATGATGTCTTTGAATCCAGATTGACTCCAGACGTCCTCCCTCCTGCTCCCAGAAAACCAGGCAGGTACTACAGAGTCCCTGACTCTCACAAATATCTTTTTAAAAATCCAACAGCTTACCCTAAGGTCATTACTCAAGGGCCTAAAGGAATTAAAGAAACCTCAGCTAAGAATCCCACCCCCACAGACAAGGATTCTGACCAGTGGACATATAGGGTAAAAAAGTATACACCTCAGCTACTCTTGCTATCAGCGCACTAAATTGTCAGTTCCATATGCTTAAGTATCAGCAACATACATTGGAACTCCTTAAACAAAACATTTTCTCCTTTCCTGCATGGGCAGAATCTAAAGATTTACATGATTTAATGCATTCTGCTGGTCAAGTAACCAAACACACTTTGCACTGTGGTTTTGATGCCCTAGAAGATTCTTGCAGGGCAGCAGTCACCAGATCTGTCATTAGAAGACATGCATGGCTTAAGGAACAGCCCCTGCCAGACCATGTCAAATCAGAATTGTTGGATGCACCCTTACACAAAGATAACTTATTTGGCATTAAAGCAGAAGAGGTCTTAAAAAAGATAGAAGAAAAAGCAAAATCTATGCAGACTGTTAAATATTTCTTACAGGTCCAGCCCCCTAGGTTCAGCAGGCATTTTCCCCTCCAAGCACTGGTCATTTCCTGCTCCGAGTAGACAGGGCCAGCCTAAGCCCCATGGAAACAGACCCCCCCCCCGCCCCAGACAGTAGCCCCAGGGGTTGCAGAGATCTAAGCAGTGGACTACCTCCACTTCAAAACCAGGGAGTTCTAAGCCCCACCCCCTTATGGTAAGAACTCATAATGACTCTCACCCTCCCGACCTTGCCTCTGCCCATCTTCACATACCCCTAGAAGGAAAACTCTCCTTTCACTCAAGCACCTGGGCTACCATTACCAAGGACCAATGGGTTCTGAACATTGCGTCTCAGGGGTACAAATTCTCCTTCCACACCCTTCCAACCCCAAAAGGGTTCCCAGTGCTACTACCAAATCATTGGGCAGTGGCTCAAAAGCAAATCAATTCCATGCTCTCCTTGGGGGCAGTAGAGCATGTTCCTGCAGAGCAGATAGGCCAAGGCGTCTACTCCAGACTTTTTCTGGTGCCCAGAATTGAGGGCACCTGGTGCCCCATCCTCAATCTATCCATTATAAACACCTTTCTGGTGATCCCAAAATTCAAAATTCTCACCCTCCAGCAGCTTCTACCCATACTCTCCAAGGATGCCTGGCTAGCCACCCTGGACCTAAAAGAGGCCTACCTCCACATTCTTAACAGGAAGTCCTGCAGAAAATATCTCCACTTCAGGGCAGGATCTCAACACTTTCAGTTCTCTGCGCTTCCCTTTGGCTTATCTACTGCTCCCAGAGTTTTCACAAAATGCCTGGCTCCGGCCATTGCCTTTTGCAGACAAAGAAATATTCAAATTTACCCCTACTTAGATGACTGCCTTATTCAGGCAGACAGCCAGGAAAAACTGCTAAAAGACCTGGCCTTTGTAATGGACCTTCTAACCTCCCTGTGGTACACACTCAATGAAAAGAAATCCAAACAGGTACCTACCAAAAGGATAATCTTCCTGGGAGCAAGTCTAGACACAGCATCCCAGATGGCATGCCTTACATCAGAGAAACAGATTTTTCTGTCAACTTACTTCTCTCAACTGGCCACCAGGCCCCAGCTTTCTGCAAGGAAAATCCTGCAAGCCCTGGGGTTTATGGCATCTTGCATACTCCTCATTCCATATGCCAGACTGTATATGAGGAAACTGCAATGGTACCTAAAGAGCTTTTGGCGTCAACACTCTCAATATCTGGAAACTCTTCTGCCTATTATTCCTTGCCTGAGGAAGGAATTTCTTTGGTGGGCAACAGCCTGCTCCCACAACAAGGTACTGCCCTTCTCCCCACACCCTGCCGCCCAGACCCTCCCCACAGGTGCATCAGACTATGCTTGGGCTGCACACCCGGACGTCAGGTGCATACAGGGCAAATGGAACCCCCAGCAACTCCCCCTGCACATCAGTCAAAAAGAGATGATGGCTATGCAGCAGGCCTTGATAGCTTTCAAAACCCTTCTCTTTCCAGCGGTTCTCCTGTTCAAAACAGACAACACCACTGTGATGTGGTAAATCAACAATCAGGGAGGGACACACTCCTACCTTCTGTGCAGGCTGGCCATGACCCTTTGGCTCACAGCCTCTTCCATGCAAATACACCTGTTAACACAATATCTGCCAGTCTCTCTCAACTCCCTGGCAGACCAGTTAAGCAGAAAGCTCTTGGACCCTCATGAGTGGCAGCTCAACAGAAACACCTTCTTCCTAATAACTCAGAAATGGGGAACCCCAGAGGTTGACCTCTTTGCCTCCCACACCAACCATCAGCTCAGCAACTTCTGTACCAGGGAACATCACTGCATGGCTTGGAAAGTGGATGCCCTGTCCTTCCCCTGGGTAAACCTCTCGGTCTGTGCCTTTCCTCCCCTACCTCTCATTCCCTGGGTACTGCTCAAAATAAGGGAGGAAAAACCAAGGGCCATTCTCATAGCTCCAGCCTGGCCCAGACAGAATTGGTACCCCTTGCTGCACACCCTATTCCCGTTGCCTTCATGGAATCTTCCTCAGATTCCAAACCTCCTAACCCAGAGGGAAGGGGAATTCATGCACCCCCAATTGCAGACACTCAGTTTGGCAGCTTGGCTTATACCCTAACCCCTGACCAATCTGCCACCCTCAGTAAACAGGTTGTGGATGTTATCCAAAAGGCCAGACGCCCTAGCACCAGAAAGTCTTATGCAGATAAATGGAAAAGGTGCTGCACTTGGATCCAGGCTAAGGAGGCCAATACGCCATAACCCTCCATCCCTCTCATCCTGCATTACTTAGCTGACCTACTACACAATGGTCTCTCTTTCTCCTCTGTAAAAATTCATGCCTTTGCTATTTCTGCTCATTTTCCCACCGAGCAGCCTCTTTTTTCACACCCTCTGATTAAACAGTTCCTCAGAGAGGCTAGTAACTTGAGACTCCCAGAAGGCCAGCAACACCAGCTTGGGACCTTAACTTTGTCTTGGAAAAGCTCACCCTACCCCCTTTCGAACCAGCTTCTTCTGCAGAGCTAAAATGTCTCTCCTGGAAGACAGCCTTCCTCCTGGCCATCACTTCAGCCAGAAGAGTCTCTGAGCTGCAAGCACTCATGTCTATGGAACCCTTTATCATCTTCCATGCAGACAGGGTATGCCTCAGAACTAATCTATCCTTCATGCCCAAGTTGGTGTCCAGTGTGGCTGTCAACCAATCCATCCATTTAACTACCTTCTTTCCTAACCCCCAAAACAAGGGGGGAAGGATTCTGCACTCTTTAGATGTGCACAGACAGTTCAGATACTATCTGGACAGGAATAAACCATTCCGAAAGTTTGATCAATTGCTGATTAGCTTTGCTTCAGGGGCAGAAGGCAAAGCCATCTCCAAGCAAACCATTTCCAAATAGATAGCACACTGCATCCATTTTTGCTACAAACAGCATGGCAAGCCTCCCACCAAGGGGGTCAGGACACACTCCACCAGAGCAGCCTTCACCTCTGCAGCTTTCCTCAGAGGAGTCCCCACCAGGGACATCCTGGAGGCTGCCACCTGGACATCTCTTCATACATTTACCAAGCATTACCACCTGCCTCTCATCTCCAAATCCAGGCAGGGTTTGCCTCTGCAGTCTTGTAGGGCATGCTAGCCAGACCTTAGCTTCCTGGACCGCCTCCACCCATTTCCTCAGCTCTGGGAATCTACCCAAATGTGATGACTGCAACAGTGAAACACGAAGAACATAGCCCAGTTGTGTACACTTACCATAAATGTAGATGTTCGAGTGTATTCACTGTTGCATTCCTGGTTTCCCTCCCTCCATCCACCTTTCTCTTCCTTTTCTTCCTTTTTGTCCTCCTTCCTTACAAGGGACATATTGGTATTTATTTTCCACTTATGGGGTTCTACCACCAGAGCCTGGCCTCCTACCTTGGGGGCTCCTGTCAGGTTAGGGCAAGAAAAACTGATGTAATGGCCTCGGATGTCTTCCTTTATACCACTGACAACCTGACGTCAATCCTCAAGCGACAGCAACCAACGCAGAAATACTAAGTCTCTGGTATTCAGGCTGGCCGAGGGCTACCCTGGCAGGGATAACCCAAATGTGATGACTGCAACAGTAAATACACTCGAACATCTACATATATGGTAAGTGTACACAACTGTACTTTTGTTAGTCTCTCTAGGAAGAGCAGAAGTGTTGAAATTATTTTACAGCTTCCAGTTGCTGCAATAAACTTTAGCAAAGCTCAAGATATGTATTGCAACACATATGTGCTAAATCCTGGCAGCTTCTAGTGATGAGGGTCGCATGGGAACCAGAAGTCAGATGACCAGATGTATGTGATGTCATTCTGTAATCTAGGACAAAAATGATGTTTTAACGCCAGATGAGAGAGAAGTCTCATAGCACTCTGTTTTTGTAACCTAACAAATGAGGAAGACCACTCACCTACTTCATCTTGCATTCTAGTAAGTGACCGGGGAATAGTAATTCTTTAGATCAGTCAGGAAAATATAGTGAGATTAGTTAAATACTGTTTTTTTTTGTCTCTGTTTGAAAGGTATTCATCTATGTTGTTTTAATATTTCCTGTGATTGAAACTCAGGTGTTTATTGTAAAGAGATATTTAGTATTTTCATGTTCTTGTATTATTTATTATTAAATATATTTAAACATTTCATTGTGGCTGACCCTTTAGAGAATATTTTAAACTTTGAGAGGCCTTGCATCTATTTAGTGATACTGTGTCCACTCCTGAAAACCTTACTGCATTGGCTAGTTTCATTTGTATTAATATTAATTTCACTCAATATAACTGGGTACCCTTGTAAGAGCCTTAGAGTAGCTGACTATGGAGTGTCTAATAGCAGTGTAACCAGCTTTTAGTCTGGTAAGAAGGGAGCATAGCTAGTAAATCTGTGCCAGCCTTTCCCAGGTTTGTGTGTGTGTGTGTGTGTGTGTGTGTGTGTGTGTGTGTGTGTGTGTGTGTGTGTGTGTGTGAAACAAATCTCAGAGTGTGTGGTCAGTTGCTTGGAACAGGGACACAACGCACTGGTTTCACAGAGAGAGTGGTGGAAGTCTTGGCGACTCATCTCTATAGCTGTACCAGTGGGGAGTCTTATTCGGGATCTGGAGAGAGAGAGAAAGAGAGGGAAAATAAACCCCTGGAATGAGTTTGTTCTATGTGTGCTCTTAAAGGAAACTGTACTTGATGCAGAGAGCTGCATCTGGAAATACCGGTTGTCTCCACTTTTGTTCCAAGTGAACTCCCTCTCCAGTGTCAATGGTGAGGATTCAGGGTCCTTTATTACTGGCATAGAGTGGGGACATCACATAATACACCTCTCTTTCCAAGAAATACAAGGATTCATTCTGGCTGTATGACTTCCATTACAATAAATGCTGATTGTACAAAGCATTTTCACAGAAAACCACTCTCAGTAAAGTCATCATCCCCTTTCTGGCTAATTGGCTGATTTATTCCTCACCACCAGGGCAAACTTGGACAGGCAGGGGCCATCATTCAGACAGCCATAAGGGGTGGTTTGCATTTTTCGTATGCTGTCCTATCCCTGGCACCCAATCAGCAAAGTGCTGAGGAGGGGGTATATGGTGGGCTGCCATTAAGGGCATCCCATAACTTCCACAAGGTGCATTTCTTCTCACACAGTCCTGCTCTTTAAAGCACAAGTGTTGGTTTCTGTGATCTCTACCCTGGAAATCGCACCACTGGTGTACCTTTGCGTATGCATATCCGTACCCACCCCCTAGGAGAGGTGAGCAGGCTATGTCACATTATTCATCTCCTTTCCTTGCATTACTGCTCTAATGCAAAGGACACTAACTGAATTCTGGTCACCTAGGTCACAGTCAGGCATTGTCCCTAAAAAATAACTTCAAACTGATAATGACTTTTGTTATTCCCCTTAAAGCATAATTCATTAATCTTAAAGGTTTCAACTTCAAAACCCTTTTTATATTATTTGCATCATTTAAACCTGGGAAATGAGTGGCATCCAAACACAATTGCCACCATAACTCCGTTGCATTCCAGTAACTTTTCAAAATCGCTACATCTGAAATGCACCTCAACACTTTCTAAAGGAGAAAATATAAATTTCTTAAAAGTCAAGACATACTGCTCTGATTGTACAAAACATTCTTGATATAACTGGATTTTATAGCATGTATATGTTCATACATCATTTCATTTGATTTTCTTTCAGTTTTTTAAATGTAAAATAAGAAATGGAGGTTTAGATTGCAATGTACACTACCTGACCGCTTTTGAAGGATTGTGTTTGTCTATGGCTAAAGATATATTTAAAATTGGTGGGTCTGTAATAAGCCCCACATATAAATCTACACAACTTGCTTTCCTGATTTTTAAGTTCACTGCTACCCCCTTCAAATATTCATTCCCCATAATAAACTTCCAGTTATGTATCTTCCTTGCATCTCTACTGAGTAACATTCATTGTCATAGTATGGCTCCTGTTTTGCTGCTGTTCTTGCTGAAGAGATAGTGTCTCACACCTTGCTTCCTAACAAAATAGGTTTATCATACAAATACAAGTGTCTCTTTGTAAAACTCATCCATTAAATTCATTAACAAGGGTTTTTTATATCCTCTTTACAAAAATAATTCAATTAAATTCTCACTTTTTGTTTGAAATACTGATAATAATGTAGTAACAGTTTGTATTTCTACCTGTAGTTCTTTAACTGTTTTATGTATTTTAATATGGTGCTTGGTTAATTAGGTAATTGATTTATTGATGAGAGTATTTAAAGATTGATGGGATGTGGTTATGTTATTCTGAATAAGTTCAGTTATTGTGAGACGAAAGCGCTGGAAAAGGAAACTGAAAAGGAAGAAAAGTTCTTCTGAACTTTGAAAAGGATGGTTGAAAAATCTGAGTAACCCCCTTAAATTAATTTCTGTCTCTCATCAAACTTTTTAAAGACTTCAGCAGCACAGGCCTTAAATAACACATCTCTAAAGCTAGGTATGAAAACAGAATTGCAGAATATAGTAAAGACCAACCACAAGGCCTTATATAGTTATGTAAAGAATCTCCACGGCAATACCCAGATTTGCTCTGAGCTACTGCACAGTGGTACCTCCTATACCGAGCCAACAGATATTGCCAGTATACTGGCCAACAGATTCAGTGCCAACTTTCCCACCCCCCCAAAGGACCAATCACAATACCAGTAGTTTGCCAGTCACTCAGTATTACTGCTGCACGGGTTAAAACAGCACTGTCCAAGGCCAAGAATACAGCTTCTATGGGACCTGACAATATCCCTGATTGTGTTCTGCATGAACTACTGAGTGAATTGGCACCTCACCTTTGTGCCCTGTTCAATCACAGCCTCACATCAGGCTTTGTCCCTGCCGAATGGCGCACTGCTACAGTTCTCCCTCTCCACAGAGGAGGAGCGACTGCAGACCCTGGGAACTATCGTCCCATTAGCCTGACGAGTCTATGGAGTGCATCATCATGGAACTAATAAACAAGGATAAAGGGAATCTACAAACTCTGAATCCTACACAGTTTGGTTTTGTGAAGGGAAGATCATGCCTGCTCAACTTGGCCGACTTCTTTGAGTCAGTCACCAGAGCTGTGGATAAAGGCAAGGTGGTTCATACAGCCTACCTTGATCTGGCCAAGGCTTTTCATACCATTCCCCATTCAGGAATCATAGAAAAACTAAGCTTGGCACTACTACTCACTAGGTGGGTTACAAACTGGCTCACAGATAGAACCCACAGTATAAAAGTAGCTGACTCCAAATCAGACTGTTGATTAGTCACGAGTGGAGTCCCACAGGGTTCGGTCCTGGGTCCACTCCTGTTTGGTATCTACTTCTATGAAGTCCAGGCCAACACGAAGGGACTCTGGCTGACAAAGTTCACAGACGATTGCCAGTTGGGAGCCATTATTAACTCCCCAAGTGATGTTGACATCCTACAGAATGGCCTCACTATAACCAACGACTGATGTCAGAACCATGGCCTTAAGCTCAATGCCAAAATGCATTGTCATCCCCTTTGGGAAAACTCAGTTCCCATGAATTACCACATTGATGGTAGTCCACTGAACACAGAAGGCATTATAAGAGATCTGGGAACACAGGTTGACAGCAACCTCTGTTTTGATCACCACATTGCCACTGTGGTCAGAAAGTCTTTCTGTGTGACACATCTCATTAGTAAGGGTTTTGCATCCAGGAAGAAAGAGGTCATTGTCTCCCTCTACTCTTCCCTCATTAGGACAGTCATCGAGTACAATGCCCCGTTTGACATGTACCTCACTAGATACCTGCAACAACTGGAGAGGCCAGAAAAGTACCTCACAAAGAGGATCCTAGGCCTTAAACACTTTTCCTATATGGACAGACTCAAAAAACTCCAACTATTCTGTGTCTCATATCGCCTATTTAGAGGCGATCTCTGCTTGACTTGCAAGGCCATGCTTGACCCGGCTGTGTTGGAGATGCTACATCTAAAGAAATCCCAATCCCTCCGCACCACACACTCCAGAGACCTCATCCTCATTACCACAATTAACAGAACATGCTGGAGGGACAGGTTCATAACCCAGAGACTGCCCATGCTATGGAACAGACTTCCCATACATGTCAAGCAGAGCACCTCGGTGACCCTCTTGAAGAGAAATCTTGATGAGTGGATGGGAAACATAAAATTCACCGCAGGGATAACACCAGTGGCTCTACTCGACAGAGGCACTGGGAACTAAGGTCGGGTAGCACCATGCAGGATAATCCTACGGCTAGGCTTGGAAAGGCCCCAGGACCATTAGCCAAGTACACACCTATGAACCTATGAAGAGAATCAGAGTAGTACATAGTATTAGACTTACTAAGGTGATCTAGGGCAGACTGTCATGAGTGGGATGTTGTACACAGAGATTTTGTGTGAGTTTGTCCACTTGAAGTGCACTTTTCAGTTAGATCTGTTTGCCTCCTATTTCAACAGACAATTAATAGTTCTGTGCCAGGACGGGTCACTGTTGTATTATCAAAAACACAATCCATTGAATTGTGTTTCTGATAATACACTTTAGCAAAAGTGCATATTATCAAAAGTGCATATTGATGTCTATGCACTTTCGCTAAAGAAATCAACTTACAAAAAAAATGTAAAAAAAAATAAATGAATAACATTAAACAGTGTTATGCAGGGGGCAAGCCCCCAGCAACCCCCCCCACACACACACACACACCTCCCACTTTATTATTCTCACTCCGAGATCACACTAGAGTGGGGAAAAGGGAATATTCCCTTATTCCCACTGTGCCATGATGTCAGCGATAGCTTCGTTAGTTGTAAATTAACACTATACATTGATTTACAACTAACGGTGCATGCTTTCTTTAATTTCCCACTCCCCATTTAGCGAAAGTGCATTTTTAATAAAATTCACTTTCGCTAAACTGTGTCTGCCGAAACACGATTTCGATAAACAGTGTTTCAACATTGTGACAGTGGCCAGTGCCAGGACACCTTGCAGAAAGGCCTAGAAAACAGATTTTTTTTCTTTCCCATGGACAGGAATGTTCCTGTATGCCCCCCTCCCCTTCCTCTAATGAATAGAGTTTTACTAAAGATATTTATTTATTTATTGACATTTGTTGACCGGGAAAGTCCACTGGGCCAAAGGCCCATTTTCAGTTGAGGCCCGGGGAGAAAAGCTCCAAAAAACTGTTAAAAAATATTACAGAAATTATTTAAATAATTACAACTTTAAATTGTTTAGGCAGATTACAGAATGTTAAATATTACATTTGAGAGCAATGATATTATTTCAAAATTCAAAATATAAAGATATAGAAAGACTCACCACCAAAGGTACATCTAGTACTCTCCTTTGGCCCAGACAGCATTGGTTCTCACATGCAGTTGGCCAGGGGCAATTACCAAAAACTCCCTCACAGAGTGGACCTACTCGCACAAAACGCAGGATATCTCACCAGCCTCAACATTCTCAGCTACCATCTGACTGCATGGATGACAGAATTTTTTGTCACATTTATGCACCCCTTTTCAGGGGATGTGCAACAGGTGTTAGAGGATGTGAAACCTGCTATGAGTAAATCTTATTTATCCAAATGGAATAGCTTTTCTAGTTGTTACTGTGACAGAAACTAGGATCCATCCCATATTGGGGCTCTGGTATTTCTCCAGTACCTGTGAGTTCTCAAGTTAGTCCTTTCTTGCACTTCTGTTAAAGTTCACATTTCGGACATTCCTGCTTGTCTGCCACTGGATCCCCCTTTTCACTTTATTCCAGTTCAAACAGTTCTTGAAAGGGATTTTGCATGTTAGACCACATCAGAAGCAGGTGGTATGTTCCCTGGATCTTAATTTTGTGTAATTGTCTCCTTTAAAACCTGCAGCCAGTTGTTCCCTGAAATTTCTTACTTGGCAGTTTGCCTTGCTTATTACTCTGACGTTGTCTAGATGAGTGTCTGAGTTGCATGCTAACATGTATTCTCAACCCTTTATGATCTTCCATAAGGACAGTGTCAGTCCTTGAACCCAATGTACCTTTATGTCCAAACTTCTTTCTGAGTTGACCTTCAACCAAACTATATTATCTCTGTTTGCTCTTTCCTGAACCCCAAAACAGAGGGAAAAAAATTCTTTATACCTTAGATATCCACAAGCAAGTAAGGTATTACATGGATGAGACTAAGGACTTTAGAATGTCAGACAAACTTTTTATTTTACTGGAAAGGCTTACCTAGACTCTGCTACAGTTTGATGTGAGAGAAAGGTTAGCTGGCTTTTTATTTGTTGTGTTTTGTATTACTTTGTTGCCTTTTTCTATTTTGTGTACTGTGATTTGTTCTCTTCATACTGTGTTCTACTTGTATTCAGCTTTTAACTGCATATTAAAGCTTGAAAAGAGACCACAACTCTGTCTCTTGTGAGTTAGACAGAAAGTTTTCCCACCCTTCCACTCAGGTATTGTTGTGTTCTTAAACACCACTGTCTTTCTAGTTGCCTGCCCCTCATGTTAATTTGACCATATATCTCATTTCCTCTCTGCTTTTGCTGGCTGGTGTGAGTAAGCACAAAATTATAATTTTGTCAGATCACTCCCCTTCAACTTTTTAAATTTATTGGCCATCCTACTGTATTCCATAGTACCAGAATACAAAAGTAACCACCCCCTTTCAATCTATCTTGCTGTTTTAAAAATAGTGACTCTCCATTAAAACTTAATTTTTTAAACAGGTAAAACTTAAGTTATCTACTTTCGCATCTAGCTCCTCTAGTGCACACTGCAGTGTTTAGGATAAACCATTTTTTTCATCTTACCTTTAAGCATCTATTGCAAGACCACCAGTTATTGCAGAGCCACATTCTGCCTCTCAGTAGTCATCTTGGGATTAGTGCTTCTGTTTTCTCCTGGTGAGAGAAAGAGTGCAGTTACATTATTTCCTGGAGACTGCTGATCACCAGAAAACTTAATAACTGCTTTATAGGTGACAGCTTGGAATCTGTGCTTATATTCTGATCCTGGTGAGGCTAGGAGCAGAGTGCATTGATTCCTGAATCTTTCTGGTTAGCGATTGAGTGTCTGTGCTTAACGTACCTGATTGCTCTGGTTACTATTCAAGGCATCTACCAGAAAAAGGCTACAAACCTGCAGACCCTTGCATCATCTGGGACAAGACTGTGGATGACCAAACAGGCCATGGCCTGCTTCTCTTCTTCGCATTGGTGCGAAGAAGCAAAGGAGTATTGTTTCCCAACAGAGTGAAACTATGCTGAGACCAGCATTAGTAGTAGCCATTCATGGAACTCCCCACTTTTTATCATTCATGACAAGCTAATTCTTTATTTTTCAGTAAATACTGCTTGATTTCTTTCTAACTTCAGAATATCTGCCTAAATACTTCATCCTTCAGGGTCTATGTATTAGTTTCCCCTCAAGTGTTTGGCAGTGCTCTGTACAGACTCAGACACCTAGAGTGACATTTTTCCTGTAAAAGGAATATATAAGGAAACAGCTCCAGTAACTTGGTAATAATGACCATCCCTCCTGGCATGGCTAAAGGTCATTTCCCTGTGCTTTCTCCTATTGACCCGGTGAACTTGGGCATTCTGAGGCAGTGTAGCAACTGCCTCATGTACACAGACAACCCTCTCCTTTTACCTCCCAACACTCAGACTTTTGAGAGATGCACTTATATATCCAAACTGGAAGCCATGGACTCTCAAACCAAGACTGGAATAAAGAGGAGAAGATCAATACCTGCACCACACCACATGTAACACATAGCCCTTCAGAACACCCACCATCACAGCTCTCACATAAAAACACAAACCACATACCCACCTTTGCGGACGCTCTTAAAAGAAATCTACCCAAACAGCAGAGGCCTCCAAGGCAGAAATGCACTCGACCACCACAACACAGCACAAACCACAAAATACTTAGCTCACCTACACAATGTACCCCTAAACCTAAGCCCCTAAGGCAAAACAGCTTACCCAATACACTAGTCATAGGTCACTCGATAGTGAGGCACACTGATGTCCCACTCACAAGGTTAATAAGGAGAAGGCAACAGTCAGCTGTCTATCAGGTGCCAGAATCCGACACATAACACATGCTCTCAGGTCAATGCACAGCAAGTACAAGTATGACTCTGTCATTGTCCATGTGGGTGTGAATGACCTGAGATTCACCTCCCTGGACTACATGAAAAGAGACATGGAGGACTTCTCTGATTATGTGGCCCAGGCTTGTATGACCCTAGCCCTGAGCAGTATCCTGCCATTGCCCAGAACGATACCCCCGTACAAGCAGAAAATGATTGATTTCAATAATTGGCTAAGTTTCTTGTGTCATTATAAGGGGATCCAGTATCTGTCTGCTTGGGATGACATGACTGACAGACCTCGATGCTTTGCCAGAGATGGCCTGCATCTGCCACCCCTGGGTTTCCGGATACTGGCTAAGGCTCTTGGCACCCCATAGTGCCTTTTTAGGCGATGTTCCAAAGACCAAATTACCACTGTAACAGCTATAAGTAAATGCAATCTGAAGGTCATGCAGTGCAACGCAAGAAGTCTAAATCTCAAGATGCACTTGCTCGAAGCACTCCTCAAAATGGAGAACATCCACATTTGTGCTGTATTGGAGACCTGGTTTAAAGCAGCAGAAAGCACCCCTTTGCTACCAGCCTATAACTCTTTCCACACCTTTCAGCCCCAGAACATGGACCAAAGATCCAAAGGCATTGGTGTCTCCATATTCATAAAGGATATGGACACCTCCAGACTAGTAGCCCAGCATAACGCATCTGAGATACTTCAGGTACAACTAACATTGAGTAAGACTTTGATTCAGGTCTAAGCCTGCTATAGGTCCCCAACCATGTCCCAAGACTCTCACTCCGCATTCCTAAGCACCCTGGAAACTATTAGGGTCCAACCCAACACTCTCATACTAGGTGACTTCAACTACCCCGCCATCAACTGGCAAAATTACTCATGCACCAATACACTGGCCTAACGCTTCCTGGAATTCATCAGTTCCAATGCCCTAGACCAGCTCATTCATACCCCCACTAGAGGAAACAACATCATTGACCTGGTTATTACCAACATGGGCAACCATTGCTCTACAACAATAGTAAATTCCTCCCTGGTTAGATCAGGCCACAAACTAATCACCATAGAAATCCACATCGCACTGACACCCACCGCAGAGGTAACCACCATGAAAAACTTCTCCAAAGTTGACTTTGGGCTCCTAAAAACAGAGATGGCTAACTTCACGGCACCCATGTCAATGGAAAATA
The DNA here is from genome assembly GCF_019279795.1 of Protopterus annectens. Classification (NCBI taxonomy): domain Eukaryota; kingdom Metazoa; phylum Chordata; order Ceratodontiformes; family Protopteridae; genus Protopterus; species Protopterus annectens. Next base: position 1,497,246,045 of record NC_056746.1, read on the forward strand.
GATGCATGACTGCTGAAACATAAGCCAATGCATTGTATGAACGCATACATAAATGCATGGAACTATGCATAGCCAATAGAACCAAGATGCTCTCCTGCAAAAAAGGAAGCCAATCTGGTGGTCCCCTGCCATTAATAAACTCTACAACAGAAGTAAGAAACTGTGAAGTCCCAAAACTGGAAAAACTCACTTATTAGCCCCAACAAAAAGTTGAGATCCCTCATCAAAACCTCTAAAGCCAGCTATGAAGGAAGAACTGCAGCAGACATTAAAAACAACCACAAAGCCTTCTATAGTTATATCAAAAATCTCCATGGCATTACCCAGGTTTGCTCTGAGTTACTGCACAATGTAATCTCCTATACTGAGCCAACAGATGTTGCCAGCATACTGGCTGACAGATTCAGTGCTAACTGTACCCCTCTCTTCCACCTAAAGGACCAATCACAATTTCTGAGGAATGCCAGGCACAGGTTAAAGCTGCATTGTCCAAGGCCAAGAATACAGCTTCCATGGGACCCGACAGTATCACTGGATGTGTTATATGTGAACTACAAAGTGAACTGACACCACATCTTTGTGCCCTGTTCAATCACAGCCTCACCTCAGGTTTTGTCCCTACCGAATGATGCACTGCTACAGTCATCCCTCTCCATAAAGGGGGAGTGACTACAGACCCTGGGAATTATCGCCACATTAGCCTGACTAGTCTGATATGTAAGGCTATGCAGAGCATAATCATGGACCTAATTAACAAGGATATAGGGAATCTCTAAACTCTAGATCCCACACAATTTGGTTTTGTGAAAGGTAAATCATGCCATCTCAACCTGATTGACTTCTTTGAGATAGTCACCAGAGCTGTGGATGATTGCCAGGCAGTCTACCTCGACCTGGCCGAAGCCTTTGATACCATTCCGCAATCAGGAATTATTGATATACTCACCAAACTAGGCATCAACCCCTATATCACTAGGTGGGTTGCAAATTGGCTCACAGATGGAACCCACAGTGTGAAAGTAGCATACTCCCAGTCAACCTGCCAACCAGTCACGAGTGTAGTCCCACAGCGATTGGTCCTGGTTCCGCTCCTGTTTGGCATCTACTTCTCAGAAGTCCAGGTCAACATGGAGGGACTCTGGCTGACCAAGTTCGCAGATTACTGCAAGCTGGGAGCCGTTATTAACTCCCCAAGTGATGTAGACATAATACAGGAAGGCCTCACTGAGGCCAATGACTGGTGTCAAAACCAAGATCTTAAGCTTAATGTCAAAAAATGCATAGTCATCTCCTTTGGGAAAAACTCAGTTCCCACTAATTACTACATTGATGGGAGCCCACTGAAGGTGTTATAAGAGATCTGGGGACAAAGGTTGACAGCAACCTCTCCTTCAATCACCACATTGCCACTGTGGTCAGAAAGCCCTTCTATGTGGCACATCTTATTACCAAGGGTTTTGCATCCAGGAAGAAAGAGGTCATTATCTCTCTCTACTCGTCCCTCATTAGGCCAGTCATCGAGTATAATGCCCCATTTGGCATGTACCTCACTAGGCACATGCAACAGCTGGAAAGGCCACAGACGTACCTCTTGAAGAGGATCCTAGGCCTTAAACACATGTACATGGACAGACTCAAAAAACTCCAGCTATTCTGTCTCTTGTCATCTACTAAGAGGTGATCTCTGTATGACTTACAAAGCCATGTTTGACCCAGCTCTGTTAGAAATGCTACATCTAAAGAAATCCCAGTCCCTCTGCACCACACGCTCCAGAGACCTCAACCTCATTACCACACTCAACAGAACATGCTGGAGGGACAAGTTCATAACCCAGAGACTGCCCATGCTCTGGAATAGACTTCCCATACATGTCAAGCAGAGCACCTCACTGGCTCTCTTCAGTAGAAATCTTGATGACTTGATGGGAAATAGAAAGTTCACCCCAGGGATCACTCCAGTGGCTCTGCTTGATAGAGGCACTGGGAACTAACATTGGGTGGCACAATGCCAGGGCACTTCTGTGGGCTAGGTTTGTAAAGACTCCAGGGCCATTACCCTAGTACAGTCCTATGAACCTAGTTCCTTTGATAAGAAGAAAAATGTATAGCCATTTTCCAAGCAAACCATTTGCAGGCATCAGTCTCAGGTTATGCAATTCTTTTACTGTTATCTTGGCAGGGTTTGGGTCCCTGTCACATTTGTTTATTCTTCTTCTTCTTCTGACACAACTTTTTGAAACTCCTTGTATATTTCTTGAGCATTAGGCTTCAGACACCCTCTTTAGGGCAAGAAATGTCTGAATCTTGGCTTGTCCATAGGTCCCTCTTTTACCAGTATGCTTGGTGTGGAAGTAAAGGGTGTGAGGATGATGCACAAGGCTTTTGTAGACTTTCTAGGTACCTAGTATCCTTAGCAAGATATATCCCATATGACTAAAGGTTAGTGCAGCAGTGGTTTGTTCAAACATGTACTGTTATAGTAAGTTAAGTCACACAACTATACTTTCCCAAGGCAGGAAGGCACCTCCTTAACAGTTCCTTATTTCTCATTAATATCCATCCTGTAAAGGTATTTTGTCTTATCTATCTATGTATGTGGGTTTATGTGTATTTTTTTATTTTTTTGGAACAGGCCGTCTTTTTATTGGGTACATCCTGGACATAGTGTACTTGACATCATAAGATTTCATTTACTTGAAAATAAAACTTTTCCCTGTTTTATCTATCCCTTTCATCTGTAGCCTTCTTCATTACTATAACATGATAAAAACTCCCCTTTAATATTATCTTTCATTCCTACAGATGCATGTTTGAGAGTTACTTCTCATCTGTAGTGGGCCTGAAGCATACTCAAGTCTTGAGTGATATTGCATTCTTCTTGTAAATAGATAAGTTGCTAAATCTTTTCCTACTTATTGTATTGGATAGTAACTTTTATAATTGTATGCTAATATTGCAATAATTTATTGTCAGTTTTGAATCGCTAGGCAAGTTTGAAAGAGGTCCACTGAAACGTGATCAGTGTATCACTGCAGTAAACATAGCTTATCAGTTCTGATTCCATTTACATAAACATTGTTGGGGTTAGCCCAGTCTTTGGAGTCTTCTAGGTACAGACTGAAATAAGAGAGATTCTGATTTACAAATGTTTGGTACCCCTTACCTTCATTACTGTGTTCTTCTGATCAATGAAAACACACCCTGTGTCTCAAAGCATGTTGATGGCACCATGCATTTAGGTGGATGAAACATTTGTAAAGCAGAATCACTCTTACTGTAGTAATGCTGTAGTCTTATGGATAGTAATGTGTGCACCACTGGTTACCCGGTTTGCTAGCAGTTATTAGTAGCAGTACATCACAATTAATGGCCAACTCTAGTTTAGAAAAAGTCAAGATGCATACTTTTCTCTACTCTAAAACTGGTAGTCATGTTATTTATAATCTGTGTAAATGACATAGGCATTTTAAACTTGGTAGGACAGTGGTTATGCTTTTTCCTATAACAGCACTGTTTAAGTTGATTATGCTAATAGACATTCAGACAAATTATACTGAACTTGCACCACTGGAACCATTAACTGTCGTGGTAACTTGATTTGTAGCATATGTATTTATTTTGCTGAGATTTTCTAAGATGCTAGTAATGCTTAATAATAATAATAATAATAATAATAATAATAATAATAATAACAATGATTTCTAATTGCCTGCTGAATTGTACACTTTGTTAAATTCATTTTTTTGTCCTTATCCCTAAACTTGTCTTATGGTATATTCATCACTCAAGATTAAAAAAAAACAAGTGTGTATTTCTTTATCAGCAATTGATTACATTTGATTTTCTTTCCCATAGGAAGGCATACCAGATTTGATGAAGAGAATTACAGTCCTTAATTGTCAACTCAGGAAATCTGAAACTGCCAAGAAAACCTGTGAAGTGTGTACTGAAAGACTGTTGCATTTTGTGGAGGTAAATCCCATTTCATTTCTCAATGCACTGTACTTTTTTAACCCCTCGCCCCACACACACACACACACACTGTCTTCCAACCATCAGACCTTAAGATGGCAAATTTGTTCCCCATCACCAAGATGAGAGACGATTAAGAGGGGCTGCTGCTGAGACAGCCATCAAGGGTGGTTTGGGTTTTGGCTTATTGTCCTACTCCTACTACACTTGCAGAGCAGCACACTCAGGATTCATTGTGCAGTAGGCGTTAATGAGGTCATGTCACCCCATTTTACAAACTGCGTAACCTCTCAGGATAACCCTGCCACCTTGAAGTCAGTACTCTTGTGTGATCTTTGGTTTCCACTGGTGACTTAAAAATAGAACCGTTTGCTCTGGGTATACCATTCCAAACCCTCCTCCCTAGGAGAGGTGAACTGGCAAACCCGCATAACTCCTCTACTCTGTTGAGCCAGTTTCAGCAGTGCCTAAGCCACTAATGGAACTCTGGTTGCCTGGGTCATTGTCTGGGCTTTATCTCTCTAGAACGGGACACTTTCCTTGTATCTTCTTGCTACATCAAAATAAAAAAAAATGTTTTTGTAGAACTTTAAATCATTATAAGGTGAGGTTCTCAGAGTCCTTAAAATAAGACAACTATAAATAAATAAGTGAAATAATTAATCAGTGAATTAGATAACATGTCAATTAATAAATAAGCAAATAAACAATTTGATTTGTAGCATAGAGGTATGAAACCACCATCCTGCGTGGTAATGGCAACTGTCATTGGCGTGGGAAAGCTTTGTCAACATCCCCAGTCCTGGACATTTCAGTGCCAGACACTTTCTTGGTGATTAGTCAACTAAAACCGCAGTATCTTCCCCCCTAGGATGGATGAACCAACTCCTTTCCTCTACCATCCAGCACTTCTTGTGCCTGAACTGCTGCTCATACTAGGATGATATACATCATTGTCAAGGTTTTAGCCCTCTATCCTACAAATAAAATTATTTATTTAGGTGTCAGTCAATGCATTCTTTAATTCATTATTTTATTCATTTATTTGTATGAGGTGAGCTGCGCTTTTAGTCTTTTTACAGTTGCAACCTTGTTAGAGTAAATGCTAAAGGGACAATCATATGAATAACAGAGTAGCACTATCAGGCACGTTTAACAATGTCGAACATATCTACATACTGTAATATGTTGGTTATAGTGAAGTGCATGTGCTTTTAAATATATACTTCGAATGCATACTTATAGACTGCATCAAATGTGAGTTTATTCTTACAGTATTTAACCAGATATCAAGGGCTTAACTTTACAGCCAAGGTGGTTGTCTGAATGCAGCAGGCAGGAAGTTATTTCCTCACCTAGAGGATTATCTAAAATAGCATCTAGATGTGTGAAGTGAGATCCCAGTTGGGACTATCCTGTGAAGTGTAAGCTGTAGGAATACTTGCTTACATAGCTGGAAGAAGGGACTGGGAAAGGCCTGCAACCTTATACTTTTGTTTTCAAGACATCCTGTACAAGTAGAGGCTATGGGGACTGAAAACTCTTATGAAAAGTGTTGTCTAAATTACTTCTTGCTTTATCTGAATATGCAAAACTAAGTGGGCTTCTATTTTGTCTTGTTTTGACTACTGAATAAGCTTTTAGTTTATGTGGTCCTGTCCTGCCTCCAGTGTCTTCTTGTATTTACACGGATGGAAAATGTGGGTAGTTGGCCAAAGACTTGACAACTTTGGGCTCATGGTACTTTGTAAACCATAGTTTGTCTATATATTCTTTGTAGGTCATTGGCTGTTGTATTCCTGACATGATTAACTGGTTTCCACAACCACAGAGGAATAGCTGGGGAAAATGATGGAGCTCCATTTGAGGGCTTACCAGAATCTAGTTAAGTTACACAACAGAACAGCTGATTATGTTAGCCAGCATGGCTGTCAACCCAAGGACTGTGCAACCTGTAAAGAAAGTTGTCATGGAGGATAACCTAGAATCTTGTTTATTAACTTTTTTGAGCTATGCCACCACAGAAAACTGCAGTGAAGTAGACTGTGCAATAATCCTGTCAATCCCCTTCACTGGAGAGGCACTGAAAACATATATAGATGTGGATGAAGCTGACTGAATGAACTATGGTAAGCTTAAGGAAAAAAAATAACCACAGCAGGTGTTAATTGCTTGAAGTACAAGCAATACCAATTTGTAACTGTGCTTTAATGTTGATAAACTGGTAAATTCCCAGATACTTGACATAAAGCATATTTTAACAATCTAGCTTCAACCTGATAGTATTAGCAAAGCAAATATATAACATATTTTAACAACAGATAGGTTTAGAAGTGCTTTGCCAAGAAAAATTGAAAAATAGGAAACTTAGTTCTTTAGAGTCACCCCAGAAACTCTTGATAAGCTAGCGGCTTTAGTGCAAAGTTTTTTAGTTAATGACGCAGTGCTTAAAATGAATTGTCTTCTTCTATGGCTAATACTGCAGTAAAAATGTACTTTCTCTATGAAACAGAAAACAAGTAATGGTTTAATTTGTTACAGAAGTGGGGAGGGGAGTCACCCTTTAATTTCTGTGCTACAAACACAAGTGAATGATTCTGACAGAACTGGAATAACTGAAATGCATGCTATAACTAAAGATGTTTTAGCATCTTAGATAATTAGGTCAGTCAGTGTGTTACAAACACGCTAGTAAAATGTATTATCTATTTAGAAAGAAGTGAATTTCTAGTACTGCTAGTATCTAGAGCATGCTTTCCCTTGTCAAGGGTGCACTAGTGTAACAATCAGAAAGTGGAGATATGTGTTTTCAGTGGTAGAAAAGAGAGCAACGCATTAAATATTTAAAAGCTGAAACATTTCATGGGAAACCTTTAAATCCTGTAACTGTAAATCATGATGAAATATTAGGAAAATATTTTGCCCCTTTTAAACCACTATAGAAAATGTGCATTCATTTTTTAGAGAATCAGTTATTAGTGCGTGCAGTCGTGCAGGAAGATAACACTTTTTAGTTATTATTTGGAACAAAATAATACTTTGGGTAATTGTTCTTTTGTGCAGCACTTATCAAATCTAAGAGTGTCTAATAATGTGCACACATACATTTGTAGTGTTGGTTGGGATTTTAATAAGCCTATAAACAGAATTAAAATTGAGCACGCACAGCAAAATTAGTAAACTTACAGATTTTGACGAGAATGGTTCTGGTCAGCAGAAATGCAGGAATCATAGAGAAAGTTAAATCCACTTTGTTTTTTCCTATCTACAAGGTATCACTGTTGTGCTTGGTGTTATTTGACAAGCTGTTGTGGTAACAGTTGTTTAAAATTAATCCCATTTGAGGAAACAGATCATAGGCAAGACTGATAAAGATAATTAGGTGTTTATAGAATGATCCTGAGTGAGGGGTATTTAAACAAGGTTTTTAAGCTGTCTTGTGTTCAGAGATTTGGTTCAGGCTGCTTACAACATTGCTGGGGAATGGTAGATTTGGTTTAAAGTAGACATGACCGATATTTGTTTAAATTTCACAGAGAAAGGACTAGTGGAAGGCTGTAAAACTTTACTAGCTGGGAAAGCACACGTCACAGAAGTTGTCTCATGATAGAAAACTGCTAAGAAGACACTGGATAATTGAGGATGCTTAATCCTTTCATCAAGTAGATGTCTCCTACATATAAAGAGATTATAAAACTAAGAAGTGAAAAGCATGTTAAAGGAATTGTGGGCAAGCTTTTAGAAAGAGTTTGTGGAATGTGTATGGTAAATAAGCTAATGCAGGCTAAAAAAGAGGAGTTTTAAGGCAGCATTTAATATATTGAAAGTACTTCACGATGGAGACAGTGCTAAGTTTATGGTAAGAGAGGTACATTCAGGTCTTCCAATGTGTAAGATCTAAGTTAATTTGTTGTGTTAGATATGTGTGATTGGAACACATCTGTTACAGACATAATGTAAAATCTGAAAGAGTGAAATGTGTATTTGCTGATATATATGTTTTGTTGGTTTGAGAAATAGGTGTGTCCAAACAAAGAAATATGATAGAATCGTGTGGCTAGATTGAATGCTCAGTAAAACTCAAGGGCGCTGATATTTTGAACATTTGTTTAACAATTGTTTTCAGTTTTGTTATACTGGCTGCTTGATTAATTGGAGCCTAGAATTTGTACCACATGCTTTCATCACAGAATGGCTTTGGTATATACCTGTGCTTTAGGGTAGCTACAGACTCCCCCTGTCCATAAGGCCCACAGGTGACAAGCCAGGGTTGAATTTGCAATTTCCCTTCTATTGGTCCAAAATCCATTTGAATAGCAAAGAACTCTGTTTCACATGAAAGGGGAGTCTGTTTCATAGAAAGGGTAATCTCTGAGACACATACCTGTCCCTGTAATATGTTATATCACAGATGAGGTTTAGATCCTTAGATGGGTAATCCTTGTGCTGTTTGTTTTGTGAATGTGTAACAGATCTATCAGGGCTGGATCAGAGAATGCCTTATAGGTTAGGCATAGATCACCCCCAGTAGTCTGATATGACAGAGTACAGGAAAAGGGCTTTGAGGAGGTCCACATAGGGCATATTATTTATATCTTATGTTCTTTTAGTGAGGAACCTCTGTTGCTGCTCCAGCTGTTGCAACTCTCTGGTCAGATACATGTTGAAGGGTGCATTATACATGATCTTTGGACTAATGAGGGATGAGTGTAGTAGAACTGTGATCTGCTTAGCTCTAGATGCCCACTTATAACATGCGTCACATAGAAGGATTTTCTCATTAACATAGACACATGGTGATCAAAGTTCAGGTTACTACCAACCTGAGTTCCCAAGTTCCTTACCACTGGGTTTACTCTTATTGGAGTGTTATCAGTGTTCTAATTTGCAGGGGTGGTCATCTTCCCAAAGGGTATAATTATACATTTTTTGCATTGAGGCCATGGTTCTGGCAACAGTTATTTGTCTGTGTCAGACCCTTCTGGAGGATATCTTCATCTTTTGGGGATTCATGATTGCACCAAGCTTGCAGTCATCAGCAATTTGGTCAGCCAAAGGCCCTGTACATTTCCCTTGACTTCAGAGAAGTATATTCCAAACAGGAAAGATCCCAGTACTGAGTACTGTAGGGCACCCCTAGTAACAGGCCTCTTGGTTCATAGGTGCTTGCTAGGCTAACAACCACAAGGGCCTTTTTAAGCCTAGCCATGCATCCCAAATCTCGGACAAGTTCTGATACGCTTGATAAGTGTAAACATGAGCCTGGGAGATGAACCATTTACAGGTTACCTGTTTGCATTAGAGACATAGGTGCCAAACCAGGGATGAATTTCTGGTTTCCCATCCAGTTGTCCAAGTTGCACTTGAATTGGGTTAGGAAGGAACTATGCTTCACATGGATGGGGAGCCTGTTCCATAGACAGGGTAGTTTCTGGGATACATACCTATCTCTCCAGCAGGTCCTATTTATATCACAGGCAATGGTTAAGTCTTTAGAACTGATAATTCTGCTACTGTTTGTTTTGCGGATATGCAGGAGGTCCATCAGAGTGGGGTCTGACAATGCCCTGTATGCCAGGCATAGATCTCCCCTCAAAAGCCTGTAAGAGACAGAATACAGGGATAGGGCCGTGAGGCAGTCTGCATAGGACATATTATTTACGCCCTGTATTCTTTTAGTGAGGAACCTCTGTGAATGTTCCAGTTGTTGGATATGCCTGGTTAGGTACATAACAAAGGGTACATTGTACTCAATGGCAGGTCTGATGAATGCCAAATACAGTGGAACAATGACGTCCTTGGACTTAGATGCCATACCTTTGTTTATAAGTTGCGCAACATAGAATAATTTACTCACCACTGTAGACACGTGATGATCAAAGGCTAGATTGCTATCTCTGTGTGACCCTAAGTCCCTGACTACTGGGTCAACTCTAAGGGGTGTATTGTCAATATGATAATTACCAGGAATGGATGACTTCCCAAAGGATACTATCATGAATTTCTTGTCATTTAGTTTTAGTCCATGATTCTAACACCAGTTATTTGTCTGTGGTGGAGGTGGATTCCCCCATTCTAACTTTATGTATCCTATTTGAGAACCATTTGGCTATCCATTGGGTGACATAGGGATTTATGCCTAAATCTGCAAATTTGTCAGTAATACTCAAGTGAGGTCTTGGGTCAAATGCCTTTACAGATCAAGGAAGGCAGTGTATACCATTTTGCCGTCATCCATGACTCTAGTTACTGCCTCAATAAAAGGTCCAGTAGGTTTAGTAGGTGTGACCTACCCATGATGAAACTGAACTGGGTTGGGCCCAGTGTTTGAAGATTTCCTTTGTCTTTGTTTATCAGGTCCACAATAATTCTTTCCATGGCCTTGCATGTAAGACTAGCTAAACTTATGAATCTGTAGTTCCCTGTGTCTGTTGATGGACTGTCTTTGTGTACAAAGGGATGACTGTTGCAGTCTTCCATTCCCTAGTGATGAAGCCTGTTTGGAGGCTGTGTTTGAACAGAGATTCTAGTGGACCTGACAGGTCATGTTTCAAGTTATTTAGGAGGCATCCTGAGATATTGTCAGGATCCATTGAATCAATGTTTTTAGCTGTGGAGAGTGCAGTGAGGACCTGCTCTTTAGTGATAGTTGGGGAGAAATGGTAGATGGTATAACTTTGGTTGATAGGAGAGTGAAATTACAGCAAATTTTATTGGACAGCAAAATTTGTATATCCCGCAGTTAACGTATAGGACATTCCATTTACTGTTAATTCAGCACACTATTGGGTGTTCCCTTTAACGTTGTGTACAAAACTGAAAAATGCCTTATGGTTATCCTTAGCCTGGGAGGCTATTTTTGCCTTGCAATTGACTTTGTTCAACTTGATTAGTCCTCTGAGTAACTTGTTGAGACAGAAGAGGGAATTTTTTTGTCTTTTGGGAGTAGCCCTTCCTATTTTGGGCAGGATTTTCTTTATTTTGTTGTACAACCTATTTATACCGGAGGTCCACAAAGGGGGTTTGTTTTTGGAGTTTGTCCTAAGTTTATTTCAGTTTGGCACTGTTGTTGCTATGCAGTTAATTACATGCTTGTACCCAGTTTCCATAAACACTTCCACATATGCCACTGTATTCTCTGAGTTTGGGGGGGCTTGGAATTTAGCTATGCCTTTGCTTAATAGGAGGTAGTTCGCCTTGGGAAAGTTCTTAAAGGTTTTGGGGTTTGTTGGGACAAGGGTGACTGCTTTGTGATCTGAGCTGACCAGTGAGTACATTACACAAGGGGAGTGCAAGTTTCCCTCATATTTGTGTGTACTGGATCCATGATATTTGCACCTTGACAAGGCATGTAGACTATTGATCCAGAGTGCTTGCATTGACAAAATCCAGGAATTTTTGAGCCTGCTTGTTAGTGGTTTTGTTATTGGTTTTGTATGTATCCCAGTTTATGGTGGGATAGTTGAAATCACCATTGAATGTAGTTTTGGGCTGAACTGTGAGTGACTCCAGTGATTCAGGTATGTGATATGATTATCCTCGGTCATCGATGAGGACCTGTATCTAGCAAGGGATTGGACTTTACCTAAAGATAGTTGTCACTGACATACAATGAGGATGGTCATGTGTCATGCACAGATAAGAATTACTTTTTAACTTCTGAAAGCTCTATGTCTGTGTGTAACCACTGCTCCATCCTTTTACAAAAACTAACAAATGCCATAGTAGGTTGATGTAGTTGCCATTTACATACCTAACTACTTTGTAGTTAATATTATTGCTATAATATGTCTGTAATTTCTGTACTTTATAAGAATGATCTACAGTTTTGTTAAATAATTTTGATAACTCTCAGTCTATATTCTTTTTCTGGAACAGCAGTATGATGTGCCCACATATCTGGGTGTTCTATTCATAACTGTCCTATATATACATTTTCAGATAAGGATACTCCCATTCAGTTCTTTTCTGACATTGTTCTTGCTGCTGCGGTATTTGTGGGCTATCACTGTTCAAGTTAAGATTTTATTTAGTTATCAATGTATTTGTATTAGTTAATTGGTGTTGAACCCTGGTCCAGGCTGATCTCTCTTGGGTACATTCTGGCAAGACAGTATATAATTAAACAAAGTAAATATTTTCAGAGAAATAAAGTTGGCACCATAATACAAATTTGTAATAATCCTCTGCTCATTGATGTTTTGCCTAAAAAAGTGTTTAAGAAATTCAGGGTATGCTTGGCCATTGCTGGCATTCCAACCCCTTGTCGGTAGACTCTCCTCCAGTGTCCCCAGTGATTTCTTCTAATAAAAGAAATTTGTCTTCTTCAAATCCTTTTCCTTCAAATAAACCAAGCAACTGGCTAGAACCACAGGGAAAGAAGCCGACTCATTCTCATATGGTAGCTTTTAAAGTGTTTAATTACCAGTAATATACATATAATGTAGATGATTTTTCTGTACCATTACCCAGTGAGCAAAAGTTCTGTTCCCCTGAGCAAAAGTTCTGTTTCAAAGATAGCATTTCCAATCTTTCTCAGGTTTCACAACATGCTTTAAGAGTGTTTTGGAGGGGTTGATACTACTGCTAGAAATGCAATGTCGTCAATAAGTGATAAAGAGGAATGCTTGGTTTCATAGTCAGAACAAATTTTGAATGCTCTGCTTGAGTCTGATTGTGTGTTTGGTACAGCAGGTAATCAGATCCTTAAACACTGAGATGATAGAGATAAACTCATGGAAGAGATGTCGAAAATGTTACATATTTCCAAATTTCCCTCCTTTAAGTGGGATAATTTTCAGTGACCTTCCAAACAGAAGTCACAATCTAACAAAGTCCAAGGCAATAAATTGAAGCTGTAGGATGATATCCCCAAACCTAACAAGAGAGGTTCCTTTCCCATAAAGGATAGTCCCCCTTCTAACTTCTGACTGTACAAAGGTGTGGCACCTGCCTTTAAGTCCCCTTCCAGGTGCCATATTTCCAAAGTTAGTTCTCAACAAGGTGACCTAGTCATCAGTGGTTTCCAACAAGTGAGTGCTTAGCATTGTTGCCAGGGGTAGAGAGGGCAGTGGAAAGAACATCTGCCTCCATTAAAAGGGGGTTCTTCCTTATCCACTAGACCAGACTTTGTCATTCACCCTTATTCTCTAGCAAATGCTGGACCAGTCCCGCCTTCAGAAAGAATGAGAAGTTTATACTGCAGAATTTTCTTGGGCCCCAAAAAAGAGCTGTCATGAAGACCAGTGCTTGACCTTTCCTTTCAGAATACATTTGTTTAGGTCTCCAAGTTCAAGATGCTCCCCTACAGACAGTGCTTCCCCTGCTGTTGGGCCACTGCTTCATAGTGACCCTAGTCTTCAATTATGCATATCATATTCCCATTGCTTATTGCTTCAGGCAATATCTGCGATTTGCTGTATTAGGTTTGCAGTTCTCGGCATTCCCCTTTGGGCTATCCACTGCACTGCGAGTGTTCACCAAATGCCTTGTTCTGGTAGTGCTCACTGCTGTACTCTTACCATTCTCATCTTTCTTTATTTGTACTACTTGCTGATCTGTGCAGAGTCTGTATCCAAGTGTTTGAATTCTCTAGAGAAGGTCTCAGCCTTACTTTCCCAACTAGTGTTCAAGTTGAGCTTCTGGAAGTCGTATCTGACACCCACACAAAGACTAGTTTTTCTGGTGTGCTTAATCGACTCCCACAATAGAATGGTCATTCTTCAAGAAGACAGTATCCTATCTTATCAGATGATGATTCTAAAATTCTTCAAGAGGAATTTTGCCTCTGCAAAATAGTTCCTGAAAGTTCTTGGGCTGATGGCATCCATGAGTCTGATGATATAACTAGCCTGTCTTCACATGAGAAAAATTCACTGGTATGTCTGAAATTGTTGGACCTAGCACCTTCATTCCCTGGAAACCCACTTGCTGTTGCTGCCCTTCATCCGATAAGAGTTGCAGTAGTGGCAAGAATGGTTGAGTATCAATCCAGAACTTGCTTTCTCCCCTCTGGTGCCAGTACAATCTGACCAGACAGATTCATCTAACCTCTGTTTGGGAGCTGTTTCAATGGGGATTCAGTACAAGCCACTTGGGGGCCCAAGGACAAATGGAGGTACATAAATATCAAGGAGATGTTGATTTGCACCTTGAAAGTTCTTCACTGCCTTTGGACTCTGGGCCCTGTCCTGGTGATGGCAGAAAACACCACAGTGATATGTGGTACCTTACCAAACAAGGGGATACAAGGTCATATCCTATGTGCCAGCTGACAGTGATGGCCTGAGAGCTGGCTGTATAGCATTGTCTGACTCTTCAGGTATCATACATCCAGTCAGAGCAGAACTTTATGGCAGACAGGCCAAGCAGGTCCTGGGCAGACTTAGAGAAGTGGCAGCTCAAGACAGTGGTGTTCCAGGATCAGTCCAGATGTGAGGAACATTTCAAGTATATCTGTTTGCTCCTTTGAAAACAGACAAGTGGTGAAATTTTATTCCAGACATGTTTGCAGCCACAGTTGGAGGACAGGATAGATGCATTATCTTTCCCTTTGTTATAGTCATAAATAAATAACATTAAGAATTTACCTTATATGCCTTCAGTCAGGAACAACACTTTAGGATGTGCAAACAGAAGTTTTATTCTTACAGTACTGGGAGACGATCTTCATAGCCATTGATAAATCAGTCTCTCTGAAGAGAGACAAACTATATCTTTTATACATTTTTCTTATCAAAACAGCTCATGCAGTTTTACTATGTTTCAATTACTCTATTAGAAAACTTTGCAAATGTCCTCATCCCTCGTGATTTTCGCCTCAGACTTCACATGAACACCTTCATGTACATGACCCACCTGCTTTCAAGGGGTCTTGTTTCTGACCCTGGATGTTTCAAACCTTCCTTAGCAACAATGCACTCCTAGGCTGGAGAAGTCAGGCTAACAAATTCCTTTTTCTAGTAACTAACATGCCTCGACTTCGTACAACACTTACTTTTTTTCTTCTTGTTACATATTAAAAGAATACATTTAAGACACATCAGTAATTCTGGCTTATGAAACTGTATTTTTCCACAGCCCTGCTTACAAATGATATTTGCTTGTTAACAATCATATTATAGTATCATTAATAAACTGAAATTAATATACATTTTAATAAGCTTGTCCCATAACACCTTGGATGGGAATGCTCCTGTATGCGTTTCCACCCATTCCATTGAATCACAAATTATTTCTGAAGGTTCAGAAGGAAATGCCAAAAATCATAGTGGTGACACCCTATTGGCTCAGGCAACCTTGGTTCTTCTCCCTTTTAATGGCATTGGACAAGGGCAATTACCACTGACTTCCTCCTCTCTGGATCTGCTCATATAGTCTCAGGGGGCAAGTGGTATACCTCAGATTGGAAAAACATCAATTGACATCCTCGATGATTCAGTCTTGACTCCATTTAGACACTTGTTTCATGAAGATGTTCAGCAGGTGTTAAAGGAGGATAGAACATTGCTTCTAGAAAATCTTGTGTTTACAAATAGATGAGATTTTTTTAGTGGTGCCTAAGTAGAAACAGAGGGTCCACTGAGATCAATATCCCTCTTGTCTTGAAATGTTTGTATGGAACAACTTCAGGATGACTTATCACATGAGTCCATTAAGGTGCATTTAGTGACCACTTCTGCTTGTCTTCCTGTGGATCTCCCTTTTTCCTTCTTCTCATTTGGTACAACAGTTCATAGAGGAGGTTTTGCATTGGAGAACCCCTCACAAACAAATTCATCCTTTGTGGGATTTCAACTATATTCTTCAAAAATTGACCTTACCACCTTTTGAAACAGCAGCTCAAGTTGATCTCTCAAATTCTTAACACAGAAAACAGTTTTGTTTATTGCTTTGGCATCTGCAAGGTGAGTTTCTGAGCTGCAAGCTCTCATGGTGGGAAGTTCTCATGGTAGGGCAGCCTTACATGATTGTCCACAGGAATATTTTATTTATTTATTTATTTTATTTTATTTTACATTTGTTAACCGGGAGAGTCCGACTGGATACATGTCCATTTTCAGCGGAGGCCCGGGGAGAAAAGCTCCAAGTACATAACAAACATATGAACATTGTTAATGCAAAAAAAGGAAGATAGTTGAGTTCTAAATACAATATAAAGATACATCACATCTTGGGAAAAAAAAAACAGCAGCAAATAAAAAAAACATAGGTCAGTTACAAAGGCGCCTTGTTAAAAAGCGGTTAAGGATAGTGAGGTAAGAGAAGGGTAAATGATAGTGGTTAATCAGGTTTGGAACAGGGACATTGCCAGAGAGTATTGAGATGGGGTTTAAGCTTTTTTTTGAATTGTAGGAGTGAGGGTTCTGAGGTGAGCATGGTCGGTAGGGAGTTCCACATTTTACCTACAAAGTTTGAGAATAGAGAATCCCCAGCAGAATTATTGGCTTTGGTAGTTTGAGCTAAGATCTTATTGGAGGAGCGTAAAGATTGCAGGTTAATATAGGGGTGAATGATGTTTTTCAGGAATAGTGTTGTGTTATGCACCGATCATCCTTTCATTCCATAATTGATCTCACAGTTCACCCTCAATATGTCTATTAATCTCTTTTTGCTCTTTCCAGACCTTAAGAACAAGGGAGAGAGAATATTTCACACCTTGGATGTGCATCTGTGGCTCGGATGCTACCTTAACCTTTATGAAGGCCAAAAGGCTTTTTATTTCCTTATCAAGGGCAAAGAAAAGCCAGCCTGTCTTGAAGAAAACCATTGCACATTGGTTGTGCCTGGTATTGTGTTTTTGTTGCATCCACCATGGCAAGGTGAATCCAGACAAGGTAAAAACACATTCTAGCAGGTAATTTTCTTCTACAGTGGAGTATTGGAAATGAGTTGACTCTAGAAGTATTCAAGAGGCAGCAACTTGGATATTCTGTCCATATTTTTATGAAGCACTACAAGCTAGATTCCTTTTCAAAATCCAAAGCAGATATCATGAGGACCTTTGACCGGGGGCTCCTGGACCCTTATCCTTCCTCAGCCCAGGTTGGGTAACCATCTGTCAGTACGCCAGTGTGTTTGTTGAACACAGTACAATTTGTGTAAGTTTTGCTTACTTCTTACAAGTAGATAATTGTAGAACCCTCTTCCTTACTGGCAGTACACTCCCACCACTCCTCTTTTGTAGGATGTATGTAGTTTGTGATTGTTGTAGTTGTTGCTGAGTTTTCTTCATCAGCCATGTTGTAGTTGTGTGTGTGTGTGTGTGTGTGTGTGTGTGTGTGTGTGTGTGTGTGTGTGTGTGTGTGTGTGTGTGTGTGTGTGTGTGTGTGTTTTGTTTTGTTTTGTTTTGGAACAACAGTTGTTTGCAAAACTTGCATTTTCATCTGCTCTTCCTGCGAAGCTGAAGGGGTCCTGTTTGTGGTTTTGAAGGACAGTCCTGGTCCTGCCAGGTGATTGGTCCTTCAAACCCACAAACAGGGAGTGGAAGGAGATTTGACCTTTGACAGGCTTCTAGCCAAATATCAGTAAGGTAGTGTGTTCTACAAACATCTACTCTTACCTGTAAGTAGGACTTAGGCAAATGTTCCACTAGCTGTGCAGACACATCTTGCTAAGCGATTTATTTTTGGAAAACTACATTGTTACATGGCTGTGCTATATTTTTGTAGCACTTTATGATTGCCAAATTATCACTCTCTCTTCTCTTTACAGTTGTGTGCATCTCATCTTCTACAGTGCTTATCATAGGAATACTTCTACCTTTTTGATTTCTTTCTGGCATTTGTTCTACCATGCCTTGATTCTCTGGCATTAGTAAAGTAACAAGAGTCATTAATTTGCTGGTTTGCTGCTTCCCATTACTGAATGAGGTGGTGAGAGATTGAGATTTTGCAGTTAAAATATTTCTGTATTCCAGAACTGCAAAATGACATTCTCCGTAGCTACTGCTGGCACTCTTTTTCATGGGCTTCTTCACTGTTTGGACAATTTTGTCCACATGCCATTAGCTTGAAGGTATTACTGTTGGGTTGTGGACAAATGGCTGGTATGAGAGCATCAGGTGTAACTTGTCCTGATATCAAAGATCTCTGTCTGTTTTTCACGCTACCACTTGTACTGTCTATTAATTTACTTTAGGGTATGTAGAGCAATAATTTGCACATAAACACATTTCTTCTTTTAAACAAGGTATAATCTGTGCTCATACATTTCACTGATCTGTCTTGTATTTTGTAAGACAACATCTCTTCTCGTGGATTGTTATGCTATACTATGTACACATTACGTCACAATTTTTTTCTGTTTTATTTGTACTGACATTCATTGAGGATTTTTAACATATTTTGCTTATTCCTTGCAGTCTACTATACTAGGATACCTGATTTTCTTTTTGGTTTGGCATCTGTTTTTTTCAGAGTCTAGTTTCAGTCCCTCTGATATCAGTATGTGAACCATATAATTTAGACTTTTAGCTAATTATACACTTTTTCATAATTTAAAATGTTATTTTCTTAGTCTGTTCTTTGAATGTGTCTGTTGTCTTATCTTTTTTTGTGCCTGGTATCACACTAACAGGTTATTATTTATTTTCTGAGCTCCTTCTGAGATGTCATCTACTTGTGCAACTGCCCATTCCAGTATTTTTGTTGTTGATTAGATAGGAAAATGAAGTCTTAGGAATTTTTGTCTTCTAAAAGTGTGAAGAATGTACAAACTTGGATCAGACTTTGTTTTCTAGAGTTCTTGGTTTGGATCTAATGTAGCAAAGAACATAACAGCTGGCATAACTGGTACCAGTTCCTCAAACAAAAGTGACAAGTAATGCTCCCTTTTAATGTCTTGATTCAGATGTCGCAGATATATGCAATAGTGAATCTTATCCTGTTTTACAAAAATAGGCATGCTATGCACCCATTCTGTTGGATATTTCATGTTTCTTAAAGATTGCTAATCTCTTCATTTGTCTTCATTCCTACTACGTTTTACTGCTGAGTGATAGTGGTACTTTTTTTGGAGAATGTTACCAGAATGTCTGTGAGTGAATGTCTGTGCTTAACGAACTTGATTGTTCTGGTTGCTATTCGAGGCATCTACCATAAAAAGGCTACAAGCCTGCAGAACCTTGCATCATCTGGGACAAGACTGTGGCTCACCAAACAGGCTGTGGCCTGCTTCTCTTCTTGGGATTGGTGCTAACATTTTGCTTCTAGTGAGAGAAGAAGCAAAGGAGTATTTTGTCCCAACAGAGTGAAGCTGTGCTGAGACCAGCATTAGTAGTAGCCAGGCAGTAGCCATTCATGCGACGCCCCTCTTTTCATCATTCTTGACAAGATAATTCTTTATTTTTCAATAAGTGCTGCTTGATTTCTTTCTAACTTCAGAATATCATCCTTAAATTTTCAGGGTCTACGTATTAGTTTCCCCCTCAAGTGTTTGGCAGTGCTCTGTACAGACTCAGACAACTTGAGTGACATTTTTTCTGTAAAAGAAATATATAAGGAAACAGCTCCAGTACTTAGTAGTAATAAACCATCCCTCCTGGCATGTCTAAAGGTCAGTTTGCTGTAATTTCTCTTATTAACCTGGTGAACCTGGGCATTCTGAGGCAGTGTAGCAACTGCCTCATGTACACAGACAACCCTCTCCTCTTACCTTCCAACACTCAGACTTGTGAGAGATGCACTTGTATATCCATATTGGAAGTCATGCACTCTCAAGCCAAGACTGGAATAGCTGGTCAAGAGGAGAAGTTCAACACCTGTACCCCACCACATGCAACACACAGCCCTTCAGAACACACACCATCACAGCTCTCACATAAAAACACAAACCACATACCCACGTTTGCAGAGGCTCTCAATAGAAATCTACCCAAACAGTAGAAACCTTCAAGGCAGAAATGCACTAGACCATCACAACACAGCACAAACCACAAGACACATAGCTCACCTACACCGTGTGCCCCTCAACCGAAGCCCCTAAGTCAAAACAGCTTGCCTGATACACTAATCATAGATGACTCGATAGTGAGGCATACTGATGTCCCACTCACTAGGTTGAATAAGGAGAAGGTAAGTCAGGTGTCTATCAGGTGCCAGAACCTGACAAATAACACATGCACTCAGGTCACTCCACAACAAGTACAAGTTCATAGGTTCATAGGTAGGTGCTAGGCTATGGGCCCAAGGGCCTATGTAAGCCTAGCCAGCAAGGTTCCATAGCTTTCACCACCCAAGAAAGTTATTTTCCTGTGCCACTGTCGAGCAGAGACACAGAAGTGATCCCCGGGGTGTATTTCCTATTTCCCATCCACTCATCAAGATTTTTCTTGGAGTGCTAATGAAGAACTTTGTTTGACATAGATGGGTATCTTGTCCCAGAGTATAGGAAGTCTCTGGGACAGGAATCTATCCCTCCAGTGTGTCCTGTTTATTGTGGTGACAAGGTTTAGATCCCTATAGCGTGTAGCTCGGAGGGATTGGGATTTCTTTAGGTGTAGCATGTCCAACAGCTCTGGGTTTGACATAGCTTTATATGTTAGGCAGAGATCACCTCGGAGTAGGTGATATGCTACTGAGCAAAGCTGGAGTTTTATGAGGCGGTCAGTGTAGGGCATTTATTTGAGGCCAGTAATCCTCTTTGTGAGGTACTTCTGTGGCCTTTCCAGCTGCTGCAGATGTCTTGTGAGGTACATTCTAAAAGGGGCGTTGTACTCTATAATGGCTCTAATGAGTGACGAGTAGAGGGGAACAATGTCCTCTTTTTTTCCTGCATGAGAACCCTTTTATGATGAGGTGTGCCGCGTAGAAGGACTTCTTGACTACTGTGGTGATGTGACTATCAAAGGAGAGACTACTGTCCACCTGGGTCCCGAGATGTCTTATCACGCATTCGGTGTTAAGTATGACTCTTATCACTGTCCATGTGGGTGTGAATGATCTGAGATGCACCTCCTTGGACTACATGAAAAGACACATGGAGGAGCTCTCAGATTATGTGGCCCAGGCAGGTATGACCCTAGCCCTGAGCAGAATCCTACCATCACCCAGAATGATACTGCAGTACAAGCAAAAAATGATTGACTTCAGCAATTGGCTAAGTTTCTGATGTCATTCTAAGAGGATCCAGTATCTGTCTGCTTGGAATGACATGATTGACAGACCTCGATGCTTTGACAGCGATGGCCTGCATCTGTCATCCCTGGGTTTCCAGATACTGGCTAAGGCTCTTGCCACCCCTATAGTGCCTTTTTTAGGTGATGTTCCAAAGACCAAACTACCACCGTAACAGCTATAAATAAATGCAATCTGATAAAGCACCACACTGTAGAACACACCAGACCTCACACCACAAGATGCAGGCCAGATGAATTCACTGAGTCTTGTAGCTATGCACTTTAAGGAACACCATAATGGAGACCCACAGGGGTTAAAGGGAACTGTTTTGGAACAAGTGAATACTAGGTTTAGTACTGATGAAAAAATTAAGGAACACTTAGGAAGCAATATTTATTTTAAAATATGATACAATGTTTCCAAGAGGTTTGAATAGGGAATAATCTTGGAAGCTTTTAATATAAGAAGGTTAAAAAAAGAATAATAGCAGTTAACCTTTTTAGTTGGCTGTTTTATTGAGTTCTTAATTGGATGATTATTTGATTGATTAAATGCATGTATTTAAGTGTATGCTTACTAGCAGAAAGATGTACTCTGAAAAGGCTTTTCTGAAAACCGAGGCGCCAGACAAGTGTTATTTGCTCTTAATGGTATTAGAGTTTGAAGATGTTCTTCGTGTTTCACTGTGATAGTCATCACATTTGGTTATCCCTGCCAAGGGTAGCCCTCAGTCGGCCTGAATAAAAGAGGCTTAGTATTTCTGCATCAGTTGCTGTCACTTCAGGACTGATGTCAGGTTGTCAGTAGTATAAAGTAAGGCAGCCGACGCCATTACATCAGTCTTTCTTGCTGAGGAACCCGAAGCAGAAGCAGTTTGCATGAGTGCTGGTCAGCCGCTACCTGCGTTTACATTTTCCGAGTTAAAGCTGAAGTCTTCTAAAGCTAAGTACCCCATTGGGAATCCTTTTTCCTTGCTCTAACCAGTGTCTGAAAAAGTTAACAATTGTCTTGCCTGTGGAAAGCAAATACCACACAGACTTTCATTCTTACTGCGTCACTTGCTAAGGCTCAGACCACGACGCCCCTCGCTGTAATTTTTGTGCTTTGTTCAACGCCAGAGCTATACGTCGTGGGGCCCTTATTGTAGCTAGATATTTTCGCTGTCAGTCCTCGATTTCTGATATAGCTTCGGTAAGCCATCCGACAGCAGATCTTCTGAAAAAACGTAAGGTTAAAGACAGAGATAGACTGCACAGGACCAAACCTACCGATGACACTTCCATTAAGCTAGTAGTCGGTTCTCCAGTCCTCAGTGAGGCGCTTTTACAGCCCCTGATGTCTGCTTCTGTGGATTTGCAGGCTGCTACCGAGACCCTTTCGAGTCCGGTATGCCACAAAACTCTTCATCGACTAAGGATCCTGCGGATGTCTCTACCTTGGATGGGTCTGGAGCCACTGAGCAGGGACTGGCTTCCGAGGAAGTATTTTGCACTACCGTTTCTCGACACAGACCGACGACTTTCACGTCTACCGTTCTTTCGAAAACTACTGAGGTTTTAAGGTGCAGGGTACGAATCACACCCAAAAAAAACGATGACCCAATCTCAGGCACCTCCTTCCTTTCCTCACTCTCAAATGCTTAAAATGGTGGAAGACCTTATAATGCTGATCAGGGGAAGCCAAGCTATCCCTTCCAAAAGAAAAAGAGATTTGTCCCCAGTAGTTTTATCTGAACAGGAGTCTGATGACTCTGATGATCTGAATATGAAGACATGCAACCACTCTCTGCTTATGAGGATTCTGATGCAGAGGAATCCATTCCTTCAGACTCTCCACCCGAGGACTTTTCCTCTGGGGCTAACCCTACATACTTTAAGGGAGCAATTCCAATGGGAATGTCAGGACTACTCTCAGTCTAAAAAAAAATACTCAGGGAATTCTTAGATCTTCAACAGCACAGACCCTTGGCCATTCCTCCTGTCCTGGATGTTGTGGATGATGTTTTCATGGAATCCAGTTTAACTCCTGACACCCTCCCTCCTCCTCCCAGGAAACCTGCCCAGTATTATAGAGTCCCTGACTTGCACAAATTTCTTTTCAAAAATCCTATTTCTGACCTTGAGGTTATTTCTCAAGTGCCTAAAAGAATTAAAGCAACTTCTGCCAAGAATCCCATCCCGTCAGATAGGGATTTCCGAGCATTAGGCAGATGGGGTAAAAAAGTGTACACCGCTGCTACTCTTGCTATTAGAGAACTAAATTGTCAGTTCCATATGCTAAAATTTCAGCAACATACCATGAAACTCCTCAAACAAAAAATATCATCTTTTCCTGCTTGTGCAGAAAATAAAGAGTTGCAAGAGTTAATGCATTCTGTAAGCCAAATAACTAAGCACACCTTACACTGTGGTTTTGATGCCCTAGTAGCATCTTGCAGGGCAGCAGTCACTGGTTCTGTCCTTAGGCATGCTTGGCTTAAGGAACAGCCCTTGTCAGACCATGTCAAATCCAAATTATTGGATGCACCCTTGCACAAGGACAACTTATTTGGCACCAAGACAGAGGAGGTCTTAAAAAAGATGGAAGAAAAAGCTAAATCTATGCAGACAGCTAAGGATTTCCTGCAGGCCCAGCCGCCCTGGTCCTTTCCCGTCCCCTCCAGGTCAGTTTAGTCCAGACCCCAGGGAAGCAGGACCCCCCCCAGACAACAGACACAGGGAATGCAGAGATCAAAGCAATGGAGTTCCTCCACCTCAAAACCAGGGAGTGCTAAGCCACCCCCTCATGATAAGTACTCACAATGACTCTCCACTTCCACCCCCTCCATCTGACAACCTGCACTTACTCCTAGGAGAAAAACTCTCCTTCCACGCAAGCACCTGGGCCACCATTATCAACGAACGCGCGGTCCTCAACATAGTATCCCTGGGATACAAATTTTCTTTCCACACTCTACCAACCCCAAAAGGGTTCCCAGATCTTCCTCCAAACCAGTGGGCAGAGGCCAAAAAGCAAGTCCTTTCCCTGCTCTCTGAGGGCAATAGAGCACTTTCCTGCAGAACAGATAGGCCAAGGTTTCTACTCCAGGCTCTTCCTGGTAACCAGAAAAGAGGGCACCTGGCACCCCATCCTCGATCTGTCCATTCTAAACACCTTCCTGGTGATACCAAAATTCAAAATGCTCACCCTCCAGCAACTACTACCTATGCTGTCCAAGAATGCTTGGTTAGCCACCCTAGACCTAAAAGAGGCCTACCTCCACATCCCAGTCAGAGAATCATGCAGGAAATATCTACGTTTCAGGGCAGGATCTGCGCTTCCCTTTGGCTTATCTACTGCTCCCAGAGTTTTAACAAAATGTCTGGCTCCCGCCATTGCTTTTTGCAGACAAAGAAATATTCAAATTAACCCATACTTAGACGACTGCCTAATTCAGGCAGACAGCCAGGAAAAGCTGCTCAAGCACCTGGTCTTTGTAAAGGCCCTACTGACCTCCCTAGGGTGAACTATCAACGAAAAGAAATCCAAATTAGTACCCACCAAAAAGATTATATTCCTGGGAGCAAGCCTGGGATACCACATCCCAGATGGCATTCCTTACACCAGAAAAGCACTTACCTAACAGCCTGTTTCTCTCAACTAGCCACCAGACCCCAGTTATCCACAAGGAAAGTCCTGCAAGCTCTAGTGTTCATGGTTTCTTGCATTCTACTCATTCCATATGCCAGTCTGCATATGAGGAAACTTCACTTGTATCTAAAAAGCCTTTGGTGTCAACACTCTCAAGATCTGGAAACTCTTATACCAATGATACCTTGCCTAAGGAAAGATTTTCTATGGTGGGCAGCAGCATGCTACCACAAGTGACTACCCTTCTCACCACCCCATGCAGCCCAGACCCTCACCACAGACGTATCAGACTATGCCTGGGGTGCACACCTGGACGGCAGGTGCATACAGGGCCAATGGGCCCACATCAATTACATCTGCACATCAACCAAAAAGAGATGTTAGCTGTTCAGCAAACATTAACAGTTTTCAGGCCCCTTCTCTCCCCAGGGGCTCTACTGATCAAAACAAACAACCACTGTGATGTGATATATCAACAAGCAGGGAGGGACTCACTCCTACGCTCTATGCAGGCTCGCCATGACCCCTTGGCACACAGCCTCAGCCATGCAACTACACCTGTTAGCACAATTCCTGCCAGACTCTCTAAACTCTCTGGCAGACAACTTAAGCAGAAATCTTCTGGTCCCACAAAAGTGGCAGCTAGGCCAAAGAACCTTCACCCTAATAACTCAGAAATGGGGCACCCCGAAGGTCGATCTCTTTGCTTCCCACTCCAACCATCAGCTCAGCAAGTTCTGCACCAGGAAGCCTCACTGCATGGCCTGGAACATGGATGCCCTATCCTTCCAGTGGGTCAACATCTTGGTCTATGCTTTTCCCCCACTA
The DNA here is from genome assembly GCF_019279795.1 of Protopterus annectens. Taxonomy (NCBI): domain Eukaryota; kingdom Metazoa; phylum Chordata; order Ceratodontiformes; family Protopteridae; genus Protopterus; species Protopterus annectens. Next base: position 1,497,271,592 of record NC_056746.1, read on the forward strand.
CCTCTCATTACCAGGGAACTGCTGAAAATAAGGGAGGAAAAACCAAGGACAATTTTAATTGCTCCTGACTGGCCTCACCAGCACTGGTACCCACTGCTGCGCAGCCTGTCCCCTCTGCCACCATGGCATCTCCCTCAGATCCCAACCCTCCTAACCCATAGGGAAGGAGAATTCATGCATCCCCAATTGCAGACGCTCACTTTGGCAGCCTGGCATATTCCTTGACCACTGAACAGGCTGCCAATCTCAGTAAAACACTTTCTAGATGTTATACGTGAGGCCAGACACCCTAGCATTAGAAAGTCTTATACTGACAAATGGAAAAGGTTCTGCACCTGGATCCAGGCTAAGGGAGCTGATACTGCACAGCCGTCCCCAACTCTCATCTTGGATTAGCTAGCTGACCTGCTACACAGTGGTCTCTCCTTTTCCTCTATTAAAATTCATCCCTCTGCTATCTCTGCTCATTTCAACACTGAGCAGCCACTTTTCTCACACCCTGTCATCAAACAGTTCCTAAGAGGGGCAAGCAACTTGAGGCCACCCAGAAGAGCACCTACCCCAGCTTGGGATCTAAACTTTGTGTTGGAACCCCCACCCCCACCCCCTTGAACCAGCAGCTTCAGCAGAGTTAAAGTTTCTCTCCTGGAAGACAGCCTTGCTTCTGGCCATCACGTCATCCAGAAGAGTGTCCGAGCTACAAGCACTCATGGCTGTAGAACCCTTCATCATCTTCCATGTTGACAGGGTGTCCCTCAGGACTAACCTATCCTTCATGCCAAAAGTGGTGTCCAGTGTGGCTATCAACCAATTCATTCATTTGCCCATCTTTTTCCCTAACTCACAAACAAGGGAGAAAGTATATGTCACTCTCTAGATGTGCACAGACAGCTCAGACTCTATCTAGACAGGATTAGATCATTCAGAAAGACTGATCAATTGTTAGTCCACTTTGCTGCAGGAGCAGAGGGCAAAGCCATATCCAAACAAGCCATTTCCAAATGGATAGCACACTGGATCCATGTATGCTACAAGCAGCATGGGAAACCTCCCCCTAAGGGGGTCAGGACTCGCTCTTCCAGAGCAGCCTCTACCTCTGCAGCTTTCCTCAGAGGAGTCCCCACCAGGGACATTCTGGAGGGTGCAACATGGACATCTGTTCACATCTTCACCAAGCATTACCACCTGCTTATCTTCTCCAAATCCAGGGCAGGCTTTGCCACTGCAGTCTTACAGGGCATCCTAGCCAGCCCGTAGTCTTCTGGACTGCCTCCACCCTTTTCCTCAACTTTGGGAATCAACCCAAATGTGATGACTGCATCAGTGAAACACGAAGAACATAGTACAGTTGTGTTACCATAAATGTAGATGTTCAAGTGTATTCACTGTTGCAGTCCTGGTTTCCCTCCCATCATTCCCCCCTTTCTCTCTCTGTATCTCTCTCCTTACAAGGAACTTTTTGGTATTTGCTTTCTAATGGTAGGGTTGTTCCACCATATCCTGGCACCCACTTGGGGGCTCCTGACAGTTAGGGCAATAAAAACTGATGTAATGGCATCAGCTGCCTTACTTTATACTACTGATGACCTGACGTCAGTCCTGAAGCGACAGCAACCGACGCAGAAATACTAAGCCTCTGGTATTTGGGCCGACTGAGGGCTACCCCTGGCAGGGATAACCCAAAAGTGATGATTGCAACAGTGAATACACTCGAACATCTACATTTATGGTAAGTGTACACAACTGTACTTTTTGCTGCTAACTTTTACTGCAGAAGTTATTTTTTATTTTAATAAATCAGTCTGTGTACTAAACTGAGTGAATTCATCTGGCCTGGAACTTGTGGTGTGAGAATGCAATCTGATGGTCATGCTGCTCAATGCTAGAAGTTTAATTCTCAAGATGCACTTGCTTGAACCACTCCTCAAAGTGGAGAACATCGACATTTGTGCTGTAACAGACACCTGGTTTAAAGCAGCGGAAAGCACCCCTGAACTACCAGGCTATAACTCATTCCACACCTTTCGACCCCAGAACATTGACCAAAGCTCCAAAAGAGGTGGTGTCTCCATATTCCTAAAGGATATGCACACCTCCAGACTAGTAGCGCAGAATAACTCATCTGAGATACTTCAGGTACAACTAACATTGGGTAAGTTGGCGATTCAGTTCATAGCCTTCTCTAGTTCCCCAACCATGTCCCAAGACTCTCACTCCACGTACCTAAGCACCTTGGAAACTATTAGGGTCCATCCCAACACTCTCATACTAGGTGACTTCAACTACCCTTCCGTCAAATGGGAAAACTACTCATGCACCAATACAGTGGCCCAGCGCTTCCTGGAATTCATCAATTCCAATGCCTTGGACCAGCTCCATTCTTACCCCCACTAGAGGAAGCAACATCCTTGACCTGGTTATTGCTAGCATGGGCAACCATTGCTCTACACCAGTAGTCAATTCCTCCCTGGTTAGATCCAACCACAAACTAATCACCATGGAAATCCACATCTCACCTACACCCACCGCAAAGGTAACCACCATGAAAAACTTCTCCAAAGCTGACTTTGGGCTCTTAATAACAGAGGTGGCTAACTTCACAGCACCCATGTCAATGGAAAATTGATGCATAACTGCCGAATCATACACCATTGTACTGTATGAACGCATACATAAATGCATGGAACTAGACAAACACAACAGAACCAAGATGCTCTCCTCCAAAAAAAGAACCCAGTCTGGTGGTCCCTTGCCATTAATAAACTCTACAACAGAAGGAAGAAACTGTTGCAGAAAAAGGTGAAGTCCCAAGACTGGAAAACCTCTAGCAAGCTATGAAGGCAGAATTGCAGGAGACACTAAAAACAACCACAAAGCTTTCTTTAGTTTTATCAAGAATCTCCATGGCAATACCCAGCTTTGCTCTAAGTTACTGCACAGTGGTACCTCCTATACTGAGGCAACAGATATTGCCAACATACTGGCCGACATATTCAGTGCCAACTTTAGCCCCCCCCCCCCCCCAAAGAACCAATCACAATACTGGAGGAATGCCAGGCACTCAGCATTACTGCAGCACAGGTTAAAACTGCATTGTCCAAGGCTAAGAATACAGCTTCCATGGGACTCAACAATATCCCTGGATGTGTTTTACATGAACTACAAAGTGAACTGGCACCACATCTGTGTGCCCTGTTGAATAATAGCCTCATTTCAGGCTTTGTCCCTACCGAATGGTGCACTGCTACAGTCATCCCTCTCCATAAAGGGGAAGTGACTACAGACCCTTGGAATTATCGCCCCATTAGCCTGACTAGTCTGATTTGTAAGGCTATGGAGCATATCATCATTGACCTAATTTACAAGGATATAGGGAATCTACAAACTCTAGATCCCACGCAATTTGGTTTTGTGAAAGGTAGATCATGCCTGCTCAACCTGGTTGACTTCTTTGAGTCTGTCACCAGAGCTGTGGATAAGGGCAAGGCAATTCATACAGCCTACTTTGATCTGGCCAAGGCCTTTGATGCCATTCCCCACTCAGGAATTATTCATAAACTCACCACACTAGGCATAAACCCTATATCGTTAGGTGGGTTGCAAATTGGCTCACAAATATAACCCACAGTGTGAAAGTAGCGGACTCCAAGTCAGACTGCCAACCAGTCACGAGTGGAGTCCCACAGGGATCAGTCCTGGGTCCTCTACTGTTTGGCATCTACTTCTCAGAAGTCCAGGGCAACATGAAGGTACTCTGGCTGACCAAGTTCACAGACGACTGCAAGCTGGGAGCCATTATTAACTCCCCAAGTGATGTAGACATCCTACAGAAAGGCCTTACTGAGATCAATGACTGGTGTGAAAACCATGGCCTTAAGCTTAATGCCAAAAAATGCATTGTCATCCCCTTTGGGAAAAACTCAGTTCCCACTTAATTACGACATCGATGGGAGCCCACTGAACATTGAAGGCGTTATAAGAGATCTGGGGACACAGGTTGACAGCAACCTCTCCTTCAACACCACATTGCCTCTGTGGTCAGAAAGTCCTTCTCTGTGGCATATCTCATTGCCAAAGGTTTTGCATCCAAGAAGAAAGCTGTCATCATCTCTGTCTACTCTTCCCTCATTAGGCCAGTCATCGAGTATAATGCCCCATTTGGCATGTACCTTACTAGACGCATGCAATAGCAGGAAAGACCACAAAAGTTCCTCACAAAGAGGATCCTAGGCCTTAAACACATGTCCTACATGGACAAACTAAAAAAAACTCCAGCTATTCTCTGTCTCATATCGTCTTCTAAGTGACAGTCTCTGATTGACTTACAAAGCCATGTCTGACTCATCTGTGTTAGAAATGCTACATCTAAAGAAATCCCAATCCATCCACAACACACACCCCGGAGACCTCAACCTCATTCCCACAATCAAAAGAACATGCTGGAGCGGCAGGTTCATAACCCAGAGACTGCCCATGCTCTTGAATAGACTTCCCATACATGTCAAGCAGAGCACCTCACTGGCCCTGCTCTAGAGAAATCTTGATGAGTGGATGGGAAATAGAAAGTTCACCCCGTGGATCACTCCAGTTGCTCTACTTGATAGAGGTACTGAGAACTAACGTTGGGCGGCACGATGCTAGTGCACTTCTATGGGCTAGGCTTGTAAAGGCTCCAGGGCCTTTAGCCTAGTACACACCTATGACCCTAATATTGTCAGGACTTATTTGAATATGATATTATCATGGCGAGCCACCCACTTATTTGAATATAGTATTCTTGTGAGAAGCTAACCAGTCCTGTAAATAAATTAATGTAGACATGCAGTGTATTATGACTTAGGCTTTGTACAGTATTTAGAATTGCACTAAGCCTCTGTACAGTAGTCAGAATTGCAGTAAGAGTGTAAAACTATTCCTTCATATATTTGCTCCATGCTTATGCAGTGTGAGTTTTTTTTTATCTTACCTAACTTCTCATAAGCCAACAACCCAAAATATTAGGTGAATTACTTTGCCTGATCCAGTTGTAATGTTTGAAACAGAATTTATTTTATACTTTCTGTTTATAGTTTCACATAGCTTTTGACCCAATGGTTCTTGTCCTCATTCAGTCAGTAAAATATGTGTGCTTCTTTAATGTCTGTGCCTTTCAACCCTAATTCTTTCAATGCTTTCTCTGACACAATATTTCATTCTGCACAAATGACTAGTTTGAAGTCACCCATTCATTTATTATTTCTGGGTTTTTATTTCAGTCTGACTGATTATATTGATGTACTGCTTGTTTACTTCTCTTGTTACAGAATCATCCATTTTCCATTTTAAATGATACCTATAAATTATCTATTTTCACATTTGTTTCAAGAAAATGCAAAGTTCATTTGAATGCTTTTAATTTTTTTCACAAATTGTTGTAGAATATTGTTTCTATCACAGCTTCTACAAAACTCTTTATATTCTAGACAGTTATTTATCTAAAGCTTATAGATGTACCTAGTACTTGTGGCTTGAATTTCAACTTTACATTTCCACTACATCTGATGGGTCTTTCTTATCATCATTATAGATATTGTGCATTTCTGTTTAGGTTTAATTTTTTACTGTAGAAATGTGTGTTAAATTTTATCTTAAAAACTTCAATTAAGTCCAATTAACTCCTTTAACTTTATATTTATAATTTCACTTGTTTTGTTTATACCCATTATTTCAAATATTACGTCAAATATTGCTAGGTCTATTTCTGTTGAATGCCTCCCACTTGTGTTATCATTCTATACCACTGACTGTTCTGTTTCTTTTTAGTGAATCGTGTAACTCGAGTTTCAGCCTTTGTCTGTGTTCTTTAGCTCAGTAACCTAAACATCTTCAAATTCCATAGCACCTTTTTTCACATGAAAAATGTATGATTAAGTGAAGATTATTTCTAGGCTCACAGAAATCACTGAAGTTTTCTCTTAATGCTGCTATCTTTTTTTTCTTGAGAGGTAAGCCATTGCACACTTTTAAGTATTCTTCCATGAAGTGTGCAGAAATGTCTCATATTGTATATTTTCAGGCTTCTTGGCTAATCTATACTTGGTGAAGAACAAATTAAATTTATGTAGCTAAAGTATCTAGCTTTTAATTTGAATTGCTTTGCAGTGAGAGAATTCCTAGTAGTTACAGCTGGACAGTCTTGTCTTCAAAAGAACATACTAACATGATGGTTTCTCGTGCAAAGATAAAAATGGAGATTTTTTTTAAATGGTGACTTTTCTTTAAGAAAGTAAATGAATTTTTGAAACACAGGTTATATTTCTGCATTGCAATGAAATATGCAACTAGAAAGCAAAGTATGATCACATTTTATATATCTTACCACTGGCCATCCTCCAGAATGTAATTCACAAGTAATGCTGGTATGAGAGTCTGTTAAACTGCAAGTTGTATAACTGTAAAATTACAAATGGGGTGTGGAGATCATGTCAGAAGGGGTGAGACAGTTACAGACAGATGTCCTTTCATATCACTATTGCAGTATTTATCACCTGTGGGAGATCCTGCCAAGGATAGTCCAATGTCCAGCCATTATACCAAACCTTGCTTGCCTACAAATGTTCTATGTCAGACATATGCTCCCCATGCAAGCGTAGGGAGTAAAGGTGACATACGTACACATTCAGTGCAGAACTTTGTTGCCATCAGTCTGAATGCCCTTCAGTTTTCTGTTTATACTGAGCGTACATCTTCAAGGTAAGTACCCTGTTGGGATTCATTTTTATTTTTCTTACATTTTTCAGTGGGTTACATGTTATCAAAGAAAGGAAATGCCAGTGTGGAAGGCAGATTCCCTGTAAGGACTGCCATGATAGTTTTCTGTTTTACTTACGTGTGTCTCACATCCACACTCTAAGTGTTCCATCAGTCCGGCTTTTGTACCTAAGACTTTACTTAGCTGTCTTTCTTCCATTTTCATTTATCTTGAGAACCATTGGTTCAAGCTGTTTGCTCAAGGTACCATGGCAGAATCCACTTGCCAAGAGGTACAGCCACTATTCAGAAAGAAGGCCAAGAAATCTAGGCCTCAGCCTGCTTCTGTACAGCCTCCACCTGACACCTGTCTTGAGGTGCATGAGTATCCAGAAGACGGTCTGATATTGCAATCAGTTTTTTTTTTTTTTGCTGCAACCTTCTTGGAGGCCAGCATGGAATCTTTGCATGTCCTTGGAGATGTTTACAAACACCCACCATGGATATTGAGGGGGAGCCATGGCTGATTATCTCAGAGGATCCAAAAGAGATTCCTGAGATCCTTGCTAAGTAAGATATGCGGGGTACCTTAATCGCATCCAGGCAGATGTCTGAAATACCACATTTTGTAGGGACAAATGTCCCTTTAAAGAAAAGACAGAAGACTAAATGTGGTATCAGCTACCAGGGATCCACAAAGAGAATGGCAGACAGACTTGTTCCATGCTTTGATGACATTGAAGCCTCCTTAGGGGAATTTCAGTTTCTGCACCCCCTTGGTCCTCTACCACCAAAAGAGCAAGGGACTTTAACTCTGATGCTGACTCTTTAGCCTACTCATTTCAGTTGCCTTCTCCTTTAGACTATGGGTCATAGGAAAAGGAATCTGACAGTCTTGATTCTCCTTTGGAGACACTGTTCTGCATGTGATGGAACATTTTAAGTGGGATTGCTCCCGGAGTTATTACAAATGGACTCTCGTAAATCTTCTGTTGTCTCTCCTGTGCTAGCTGCTCGGGTGCTTCCCTGGCAATAGAGTCCCAAACTCCAGCCCCTAAGAAGCCTGACAGGTTTTTATAAGGTGTTTTACGCTTGCAAGTTCTTGTACTAATGCCCTTCATCTGATCCAAAGATGATTTCTGTGTCTTCTGATAAGCCTTGTAGGCTGTTGCCGTCTTCTATGCTTCTCTCAGACAAGGACAGTAGAGCTATGTAGAGGATTGGTAAGAAAGTATACATTTTTACTAATTTAGCCTTTAGGGCTGTAAATTAACAGCCCCATATGACAAGATACATTTTGTCTCTTCTTTCCCAGATTGGGAAGATTATCTCTGGCATACTTGACTCTCAGCTCTTTCCTTACTAAGTTCCACTTCCCAAGTTGCATGTCACTCTGTACAGTGCAGCAATGATGCAGTGGATGCTGCCTCTAGGGCCTCTGGCTCTGTGATGATGTGCTATTCCTGGATTTTCCTTCAAGCCTTTCCAAATGATATTAAAATGATATTAAAGCAGAACTCCTGGATGCTTCTGTGGATACCCAAAACCTGTTTGACACTGCTGTGGTAGAGCTCTTTAGTAAGACCTTGCCAGGATCAGGGTACGGTTATGAAAGATTTGAGGTACATCTTTGTTTCTCCTATTCCCAAGTTTCAGAGAAACTATCCTGGTAACGCTGCTTTTTTGCATAGACTGCCTAGCCAGTCACCCAAAGCTAAGAAGACTCCTAGGTGTGGTTTTACTGATAAGCCTATTCAAATGCCTAGGCCTCCCAAGCAGTCTTTTCCTGACAAGTCTGCAGCCATCTGACTTTCTGCCTCCCTTCCTCTCATCCAGGTTCCTTTGTCTCTCAGGCTTTCTCTGTTTCTCCTAGTTTGACAAAAAATTACCACAGGCTCTTGAGTTCTCTCCATTATGAGGCAAGGTTACTTTATGGCCTGGAAAACCCTTCCCTCCTCCAGTATCCCTCTACCTCCTGCAGAACAGCTCCCTCAGTTTCTGGAAGTACTGCAGGGTCTGTTAGACCAGGGTGTCATTTATCCAGTTCCTCAGAACAAGATGTCTAGGTTTTATACCAGAATGTCTCTGGTCCCCAGGAGAGAGGGTTATTGGAGACCTGTCCTGCATCTTTCCATTTTCAACACTTTTCTTATAGTGCCATCCTTCCAGATGCTTTTCCTTCAGTCTCATTAAGAGAGAACTTCAGTGATTTCTGTGAGCCTAGAAATAATCTTCAGTTTCTTCCCTAAGACTTTCTAGTTTCCCTGGACCTAAAGGATGCCTACCATCATATTCCTATTTGCCCTCTGTTTAGGAAATGTTTGCATTTCGCTGTTTCTTCCTCTCTGTTTCAGTTCTGTGCTTTGCCCTTTAGGCTTTAAGTGGCCCCATGGGTATTCACCAAATGCCTAGTTCCTGTGGTCATCTTTTGCAGGCTTCTGGACATTCAGATATTTCCCTATCTGGATGACCTCTTGCTTCAGGCCCCCTCCCAAACCATGACAATGCAGGATCTTCATTTTACCCAGCTTCTGTTGTACAGCCTGGGGTTCAGGGTCAATCTTCAGAAGACTGCGTAGACTGAGTCTCAGAACCACATCTTTCTAGGCTGCAGGATCCAAACTGTTCCAATACTAGCCTGTCTTCTTGACACCGAGGTTCTCTCTCTCTCTCTTTCATGAATTATTTTCTTTCCCTGCTCCCCCTGCCCTGTCTTTCAGCCAGAGAGTTTTTAAGGTATCCTCTGAGTTCATGGCTGCTACTATCCCCATGCTTCTCTGAGCCAGGCTTCATATGAGAAAGTTTCAATGGTATCTCAGATCAGTGTAACTTCAGCAGTGCCACTCACTAAACCTTCTGGTTCCTGTGTCCCCCTTGTCTCAAACTGGAACTTTACTGGTAGATTCACAGGTGTCTGTCAATCTGGTGTTCGCATTCAACCTCTTCAGCTTTCCCAGAAATTCTTCACAGATGCCTCAGAGCTGGGATGGGGAGCCACTTCAAGCACCCTGAAGGTTCAGGGCCATTGATCTCCTCAAAAGAGGGCAGACCACATCAACAGCAAGGAAATGAAGGCTCTCATTTTGGCTCTTCAAGCTTTCCACTTGCTCTGGGAACCAGGTCCCTTGAAGGTTTTAACAGGCAACACCCTAGTCATTAGGTACAACAGTAAGTAAAGGAGCAAACGGTCTTACCGTCTTTGCAGACTAGCCCTTCAACTTCAGGCCTGGGAAATAGCCATAAGTCTGGATACCTTCAGAGAGCAATCTTGTGGCAGATTCTCTTTACAGGTCCAGGACACAGCCTCATGAATGGATGCTTCACAGAGATGTATTTGTTAGTATAGTTCATCGGTGGAGTATTCCTTAAGTGGATCTCTTTGCCTTCCCACTGAGCAGACAAGTCCCTCTGTTCTGTTCTGGGGTCCTAAATCCTCTGACTTGGAAAGTGGACACCATAACGGCCTTAAGTGGATTTTTGTTGGAAAGGAATGTTCCTTTATGCCCTTCCTTCCATTCCTCTTCTTTCCATGGTCTTTCACAAGATTAAGAAGAAGAATACATCAAAAGTATTGTTGGTGACTCCCTTTTGGCCTAGGCAGCACTGGTTCCCCCACTTATTCCATCTAGCAAAGGGGCAATCATCACAAGATAACTCACTGCATGGACCTTCTCATACCAGACAATGGATCTGTCCTCCACCTTAACTTGTCCAATCCTCAACTGACACTTTGGGTGATGGGTTTTAGTTCCTTTCTGACACTAGTTTTTTGAGGGTCCTGCAGTAGGCTAGGAAAACCAATACCAGAAAATCATATATGTCTTAAGTGGAAGAGATTTTCTGTCTAGTGTTTTAAACATCACCAGGATCCCTTCTCAGTGGGGTTCCCCTTGGTTCTTTCCTACCTTTGTTAACTGTTGCATGTTGTATTAGCATAGTCTTCAGTGAAAGCTCATTTGTCAGCAATTTCTGCCTATCTGTCACTGAATCCTCCTCTAGTTTCTAGATTTGAAGTCAAACAATTTTTAAAAGCTGTCATTCATATCAGACCCCCAAGAAAGCTTATTCCTCCTTTCTTCTTCCTTGCAACATTTCAACTGAAAGGCTGTTTTATTGATTGTCTTAGCCTCCTCCAGAAGGGTTTCTGAACTCCAGGCCTTGATGGGTGGTCACCCCATTTCTGTTTCTTTTTTATAGAGACAGGGTGACTCTCCATACCAATCCTTCTTTTATGCCCAAGGTGGTGAATGTGTTGTCCCTTAATCAGTCTGTCAAGCTTCCCTCCTTTTTCCCTTCTGCACAGTCTGCTAGTATGAAGGTTCTTCATACCTTGGACTTGCATAGACAGCTCAGATATTATTTAGGTAAAACAATGGTCTTTTGTAAATACAATCAACATTTTGTTTCTTTTTCATTCCAGGACATTGGGTTAGGCAGTTTCTATGTAAACTATCTCCTCATGCATTTCCAAGACCTTTTTATCTGAAGTAGTTAACTTCATTTTATCTGCAACCTGTGGTTATTCGGATCCATATCAGATCCGAGCCAGCAACTTTTTTTTTTCTAGCATCTGCTCCAAGCTCCAAGCTCTTCCCCCTACCCATAACGCACTACTGTCTCCTATCTTCCCCCAGATCTCGTTTGCCGTGCCATAGTGAGCATCGTGGTCTCCTTCGCTCTGAGCTCAGGTATAGTAAGTTTAAAAATTCTTTGTCTTTAGTGTGTCTGTGTTAGTTGTTTCCCTTCCACCCCCACTAGTATATCAATTGTTTGTCGGTTAGTTAAAAAAAAAAAAGTTTTTGTTATAAAACTCTGTAGAGTAGTTGTTAGGCCTGCCCTTCCACTACGTGTGTTTGTGTTTGGTGATCTTTGTAGGGAGTGGTGTTTGGTGCAGGACCATGGCTGATCAGCCAAAATCAGTGTTTAAAAAATGCACAGAGTGTGGCCATAAGCTCTCACTGGCTGATGGTCACACTCTGTGTGTAATTTCTTTGGGAGTGTCCCATTTGTCGACTCAATGTGCAATCTGCACTGGGTTCAACCCTAGAGCCCTCAGGGATCAGGAGGCCAAATTGGTTGCCAAAGGCTTTCTCCCTGCATCTATGCTGGAGTCTGCCATGAACTCGGTAACCATTACTCCCACCCAACCTCCCACCCAGACAGGGACTCAAACTTCCGTTTCTTCTGGTGCTGGGTCAGACAAGGAAAAAGCTACAGTGAGTGTAGCAGACAAAGACAAGGACAGAGAAAGGCACAAGGAGGACTGGGACAAGAAAAGGGATAGACCTCGCAAGAGATCCCCGGACAGGGAGCTCTTCCTTGGTCCCCCTACTAAGTTCATGAGGCCAGTTTCTCCACGGCTCCGGTCGTTTTTTACCGGAGCCACTGGAACCTTCGGATTCGAGGCCTTCCTCGTCCTTACACCACAGAGCAGCCAGATCCGAGTCGGTGGCTTCTTCGCAATCGACTCGGAGCTTATCAGACTTAGACATGGACAGGATGATGTGAGATTCATTCAGACCCAAATACAGATGGGAGTCTTGCTAGGCTCCTCTCCCTCCTGAGGTGGGACCTCCATACCTTTTTTCCCACCCCATCTCTCCTTCCCCGATCCGTACATCGGCTTTGGGGTTCTTGGATCCAAGATTTTTTGGAGCTGGCAGCTTGGTGCCGATGGTTCCCCCAACCTCGACTCCGGCTGCTACCTTGAGCTCCTCGGATCCAACTAGTTCAGAGCTGAGTGACTCTCGGAGCCATGGATAGGGAGTCGGACCCGAGGGAATGGATTTTTCGGCTCTATCTCTTTCAGATCCGATCTGTTTCCTCAGACCTCAGGCTACCCTTACTTTGGCTCCGGTCCCTGCTTCGGATCTGGGGAGGGCTTCCTCCTTGCTGGGTGCCAAGGAGGTATGCTCTCCTTCGGCCTTTGAAGTGGTGGAGAGGATTCTCTCCGAGGGATTGAGATCCCAGCCCATCCTCTTGGATTCCATCCAGACCTCTCTGGATTTGGCGATGACTCCCTTCATCCTGTCTCAAGGACAGCCCGTGCCAGAGGAGCCCTAGGTTATTACCCCTGAGGAACCCACTGCGGCTCACAAGTCCTCTTCAGAGAGTCCCACCGAAGAGAGCCACCGTAAGCACAAGTGTAAAAGGAGGCACTTGGACTCCCTTGAGTCCCTCACTATGGACACTGACTTAGAGGAAGGAGAAGGTTCCCCCAAGTCACCTCCCGACGACGTCTCCTTTGGAGACATCATGGAGATCCTCCGCCAGAAGGGAGGTTGGTCAGCCCCAAAACCTTCTGTGGATGAGTCAGTGTTCCTGGAGGCCTTTGGCATGGGCCCATCTACTTCCTGGGAGTCTCCGCCAGCAAAACCCTTGGTAGACCTTATCACCACGCGGGCATGGAAGGAGCCTGACACCATAGACACCATCCCCAAATGCCCCAACAAGATTTTATCTCCTACTGACAGACAACCTTAGTCAAAAGGAGCCCCAGTTGATGCTATGTTGGTCACAGTGGCCACCAAGAAGGAACTAGCGCAGGAGAGTTCTTCAGTCCACCCTCCAGACAAGGAGTCCAGGTCGGTGGATAGGTCTGGGAAGTGCATTTATTCCTCAGCGACCTTTTCAATCCGTGCACTAAACTATTTGGCACATGTGATCTGGCTTCAGCGAGACCTTGTATCGGAATTCGCTGAGTTGCCCCCAGAGTCCTTATCGCCGCTGGACAAACAGCTGTTCTCTGCGAAAATGTCAACTCTGAAGTCAGTATCAAACACTTCTATGCAGCTCCTTTCCCATGCCACGGAAGGAGCAGCTAGAGCGGCCAGGCAGGCCGTAGCCATGAGGCAACACACCTGGCTCAGGTTGTGTCAGTTTGCGGACCCTTTCAAGGTGTCATTTATTAATGCTCCCTATGGTGGTTCTACCATTTTCGGGAAGACAGTACGTGACACACTTGTCCAGAGCGAAAAAGACGGGATGACTTTGCCTGCCGTCGGGATCCGCTTCTCTAACCTTCAGCGGTCCTTCTCTAGGAATCAAAGAGGGCAAAAGAAGATGTGGTTCTGAAAATCTCAGTTTTCCCGGGATTCTCAGGGCAACTATTCCCCCAGAGGCAGAGGGGTACAGGATCGACGCCAACCCAGAGGTAGAGGGGGTCCCGGGAATTTTGGGTCTAGGGAACCTTTTTCTGATAGACCCGCTCAGCAGCCCTGAAGGGTTGCCTGGCTGTCCTACTCTGGAGGCAGTCGGGGGAGATTGTCCTTACACCCAGCGGCATGAGAATCCATAACAACAGATCGCTGGGTGTTGCAGATTATATCCAGAAGTTACACTATCCTATTTGTTGCCCCTCCAAATGTTCCAAAACACCTCCCGGATGTTCCACCTGCTCACAGGGAGGCCGCAGCTCTAAAGGTTTCAAAGCTGCTTCTCAAACGAGTCATCGAACAGGTCCCTCCAGACCAGTCCAGATCAGGCGTTTACTCAAGGTTCTTTTTAGTGCCAAAAATGACGGGGGACCTCAGGCCCATTCTAGACCTGTCAACTTTGAACCTGTCGCCAAACAGAAGTTCCGGATAGTCATCCTACAGTCCATTCTACCTTATCTCCGTGAGTGTGACTGGATGTGCTCGTTAGACCTCCAGGATGCTTACTACCACATCAAGATTCACAGAAGCTCCAGGAGGTTTCTGCGCTTCCAGCTGGGAGCCAGTTACTTTCAGTTCAGAGCTCTACCCTTCGGTCTCACCACAGCCCCCAGGGTGTTCACCAAGGTAATGGCAGTTGTAGCAGGTCACTGAGGCTTCAGGGTATTCAGGTATTTTCTTACCTGGATGACTGGCTCTTCACTGCGCCCAACAAGCATCTGCTTTGTCTGGCCCGAGACTACTTTATTCGGTAGGCAGATCTATTGGGGATTACAGTCAATGTTCAGAAATCCCAGTTGTAACCAGTACAAGTTTTAGAATTCATCGGGGCACGGCTAGATACTTTGCAGATGGAAGTATTCTTCAACGGACTCTGGCTGTTCAATGGTCTTGGCTAGACCTGCCCATGGAATTTCCGATCAGGATCAGTCACGTCTGCAGGACACCCCTTCTTTGGTGGTTAAATTCACCGGAGGTTATAGAAGGACACCCCTTTGCGTCATCTACAGTCCAAGCCCCAGTGACCACAGATGCCTCCCAACTCTGGTGGGGGGGCACTGTTCGGGAAGGACAGTCCAAGGCACATGGTCTCAGACAGAGACCAAGTTGCATATAAATGTTCTAGAGATGAGGGCAATGCTTTTAGCATTGGAAACCTTTCACACTGTCCTCCCTCTCGGATTGATTGCAATTCAGTCAGATAACATGTTGGTTGTCTGGTATATCAACAAGCAGGGGGGAACCAGATCCTACCCCCCTGTGCCGCGAGGCCATGAGAGTGTGGGAGTGGGCGATTTCCACTGGTCGGTTTCTGATTGCAACGCACAACGCAGGGCACTCCAACATTTTAGCGGACAGATTGAGTTGGGCTATTCTGATACCGTAGGAGTGGTCTCTGAAACAGTCAGTAGCAGAGGAGATATTCCTTGCATGGGGTCAGCCTTGCTGCAATCTCTTCACATCTCCTTCCAACACGAAGTGCAGCAAGTTCTTCACTCTGATTCCCTCACCAGGGGATGCCCCCAGAGACGTTCTAGTCCATACTTGGCCCCCCCGGGCTTCTGTATGCTTACCCACCATTGCCACTCATTCCGAAGTTTCTTCAGAAAGCTTGCCGACTGTGGTGCAAAGTTATCCTCATTGTCCCGTTCTGGCCTCGCCAGGTTTGGTTTCCATTCCTTTGGTCTCATCTCTTAGCTCCTCCGTGGATTCTGGATCCCTGCCCAGATCTAATCTCCCATCCTTCGGGTGTTCGCCTGCCCGACCTGGGCAGCCTCAAGCTGACAGCTTGGTTTGCTCCAGTTCCGTTGATTGCCAGGACTCCCAGTCTTTCATCCCCTGTAAAATCCATACTGGTTGCTTCCCTTAAAGATTCCACTAGGAAACTTTATCGCAGTAAATGGAACCGTTTTTCCATTTGGGCCTCACAGAGAAATCTAGATCCCTTTACAGCCCCTGTTCCAGCGGTGTTGGGTTTCTTGTCTGGTATTTTGCAGCAAGGAGCTAGCTCCTCCACAGTGAAAATACAATTGGCAGCCATTTCTAATTTTCATGTTGGTGAAGACAACATCGCCTTAGCCTTTTCTAGGCTGTGTAAGGCTTTTCTTAAAGGCACTTTTCTTTTGCGCCCTCCTGTCAAGGATTCAGTGCCCCCTTGGGACCTTACCTTTGTCCTACAGGCATTGGTGGCTCTTCCATTCGAATCTGCAGCATCGCTGGATTTAAAATTTTTATCCTGGAAGACCGCTTTCCTAGTCGCCATTACATCAGCTATGTGGGTTTCTGAGCTTCAAGCTCTGTCTGCCATGCCTCCTTATTTGGTCTTCCATAAGGATAGGGTCTCTCTCCATACTAATCCTTCTTTCTTACCTAAAGTGGCACCTGAAGCAAACATAAACCAGTCCATTAATCTGCCTGTTTTCTTTCCTAATTTCCAAAACAAGGGTGAATACAAACTTCATTTGTTAGATGTTCATAGACAACTTCACTTCTATCTTCATAGAACAAAATCATTCCGCAAGTCTGACCAGTTATTCGTTTCCTTTTCCAAATCCTTTTTGGGAAAAGCTATTTCTAAGGTTTCTTTGGCTAGATGGATCACTCTTTGTATTTCGCATGTCTACAAAGCAAAGGGTTTATCTCCTCCTGGTATTGTTAAAGCTCACTCTACCAGGTCCATGGCGACTTCTGCTGCCTTTTGGTCTAGGATTCCTTTGGATGACATTTGTGCAGCAGCAACCTGGGCCAATTCACATATCTTCATTCCCCATTAAAAGTTAGACCTGATTTCTAGAGGTAGAGCATCCTTTGGCTCTGCGGTGCTCAAGAATATCCTTCCATAAGGGCCTCCCAGGATTGGAGTAGCTGGGGACTCTGTCCCACAGGTTGCAGATAAAATTAAGTTAACTACTTCAGATAAAGAAGTTATGCACTCACCATAACATTCCATCTGAGTAGTTATATTTCATTTTCTGCAACCTTCCCTCCCTCCATCCCCCGGACGTTGTCATGTCCATATACATGTTTGGTACATTGGGCTGAGCTGCTAATGTATTTAGTTGCAGCAAACTCGATCTGAAGGAAGGTAGGAGATGGTAGTGCATTATGGGTAGGGGAGGAGCTCGGAGCTTGGAGCAGATGCTAGAAAAAAAAAGTTGCCGGCACGGATCGGATATGGATCCGAATACCCACAGGTTGCAGAAAAATGAAGTATAACTACTCAGATGGAACGTTATGGCGAGTACATAACTTCTTTTTTTCATTATACTTTTCATGCCATACAGTTGTCTGCTTCTGTTCAGGCTCATTCTACTAGGGCACTGGCTTCCTTGGAGACTTACTTTAAGTGATTGGACGTAAACTCCATTCTAGAAGCTGCTACCTGATCTTCTGCTTGTACATTCACTAAGTATTACAAGTTCTATGCCATTTCCAGACCAAAGGCAGGATTTGCCAAGGCTATCCTTTGTCGGTTTGTGGAGGGCTACTCCTTGCCTTCCTCTTCCC
This sequence comes from Protopterus annectens, assembly GCF_019279795.1. NCBI lineage: Eukaryota > Metazoa > Chordata > Ceratodontiformes > Protopteridae > Protopterus > Protopterus annectens. Next base: position 1,497,288,982 of record NC_056746.1, read on the forward strand.
TGCCTTCACTGTAGCTTTTGTACTCTCCTAAAGGTAATGAATACTGCAACAGTGATGTGGAAGGACATAGTACAACTGTGTAAACTTTTACTATAACAGTAGATGTCCTTCTTTTCACTGTTGCAGTATTCACTCCCTCCCTCCTACCCCCTTTTTTTGTTTCCTCTTTTATCATGGGTGGTATTTTCTTTCTGGCCGAGAGTTTCTTCTCCTTCTTGTCGTACATGTTCTCCTATCCACTGAGGGTCCTTGTTCTCCTGGGGCACTTCATTTCTGGATTGAGAGTGTACGTATGTCACCTTTATGCCCTATGTTTGCATGGAGAACATATGTTTCATGTACAATGCTCATAGATAATCAAGGCTGTGGTATACTGGATGGACATGGTGCCATCCTTGGCAAGAGATCCCACAGGTGATGAATACTGCAACACTTAAAAGAAGGACATCTGCTGTTATCGTAAGATTTTTACACAACTGTACTATATTTGCAAGAATTTTGAGGTAGTATAACGAAGTTTGGGACAGTGTATGGGCTTTAGTTAAAATCCTTTAAAGAAGGGAAGGTATCTTCTAGAGAAATAAGTATGCATTTATGGATTAAAGGTGCAAATGATATTCAAAGCATAAAAGTGTTAAATGTTTTACAGTGCTTAATACTGTTGGAAAAGATATTAAATGGCAGTGTTTTCTTGAAACAATGCGATTGTGCATTGCTAAACTGAAGACTCACCCCATATATTTGTGGTTATTTTTGTAATCATTTATTATGCAGCATGGTTGTATATTGGTAAGGTCTGTGCCTCACAGCTCAAGTATTTGGAATTCAATCCTGACTCTTCCTTACTGTTTGTTTAATGGTTTCATCTCCTATTCATATGCTGCTGTATCCATAACATGAGGGAGTCTGCCTCTGATTGACTCATACATCCGGCCACTATACAACAGATAAATGCTACTGCAAAGGTATGTGTGATGGTCTGCATTATTCAGTGTGCGTCGGTCATAAATGGACATCAGGTATAAAGTGGACTTCAGCATGTATCTACATCAGAACTTTTCTGCCGTCTGTGTGACTGCCAGCTCCGGTCATCGTTCACTTGGAAAGTGACTTTGTGCCTGTCCGTGTTCAGATAAATACCCATTAGGGTTTTTTTTTTTTTTTTTTTGCTACTTTGTTGTGGGTTAATGTCAGGTAGAAAGGGTAAGTGTTGGTGTGGAAGGCAGTTTCCACATAAAGACTCACATGAGCTCTGCTTATTCTGTCTAGGCCAAGACCATGACAGCACCACTTGTGAAATCTGTCAGGTCTTTGTTCCTAAAACACTTAAAAGCCATCTGGCTGCTCTAAATCTTTACCTAGAGCATCAGAGGCTGAAACGATTAGCTAAAGATATGGACACAGTGTCGGGATCCTTGGAGGAACCTGCCATGAAAAAGGCCACGAAGACTACGCCTGATCCTACGACTGCACCATCTATTCCAACCATACCTCTCGAAGTAGGTGAAGGTCCAGAATCCAAGTTGGAACCTGCAGACCTTCCACTGACAGGTTCCCTGGAGGAAGCCATTAAGGAGGCTGCCAGCACATCCATGAGGGAGTCGGAGGTGTCCGATTTGCATGCCGGGGGAACCAAGGCTGATCATTTCCGAGGGCCCGCATGGGGTTACCCAAATAGTAGTTCGGGAAGACATTATTTTGGATGAAATTGAGTGTCGCCCAAAGTCTGGTCCCCCTTCTCTACATTGTATTTCAGAGACTTCTGAATCGGATGCTCCCAAAAAGAAGAAGCAGAAAACCAAACACTTTGCCCATGCTCATGCGACCATGCCATCGGACCAAACCCTTGACTGGCAGGCCTTTACTCAAGGCCTGCTTAATGCCTTCTTAGCCTTATGCCAGTCTCTGCACCTGCCCAGACCCCTTCAGTTTCCACTCCAAAGAGTAAACTACTGCCTGATATTTCTTCTGAGAAAGAGGATTCCTCAGGGGATGAACCTCACTTACACCTCTCAAATTGCCTCTCCTCTGGGGTATACTTCTCCAGAAGAGGAGTCAAGTGGAACTGATTTCCCTGAGGAAGACATTACATTTGTTGAAAAAATAGTACAAAGGTTGATGGAAAGGTTGGTCAAAAAAGTCTATACCTCTGCCACCCTAGCTGTGAGAACTATAAACTATAAACTGTCAAACTCATATGGCCAAATACTCCTTGGCCCTTCTCACTGATGCCATTAAACAATTGGGTGACCTACCCGATTCCTCCAATAAAGCTAAGATTTCCAGCCTGTTAAATTCCTGAAGCCAAGTCACTAGACTATTTACCTCACATATAAAGTACAGTTATGATGCAGTGGAGGCTTCAGCAAAAGCTGCTGCCTCAGGATCGGTCATCAGGAGATACTCCTGGCTCAGGCTACAGCCTTTGCCAGGTGACATTAAATTAAAGTTAATGGATGCACCCTTGGATAACAAGGCTTTATTTGGTTCAGCGGCTGCTGGACTGTTTAAGGCCCTTCAGGCTAATGGTAAAGAACTTCAGGATTTAGGCACATTTTTGTGTCCCTTTCAGAGGAACTATCCAGCCAGGGCAACCTTTGTGAGAAGGCCTTCCAAGCATATGTCCACCAAAGGGATAAAAGATTCTAGGAAGCAGACCCCTTCCAGGTCTTTTCCCTCTACTCCAGTTCAGAAAAAGCCCTTTCAGGCCAAACCTGGTAGTCTGTGACTATCAGGCCTTAAACCTAGCTACTTCTCTCTCCCTGCATCTCTCCCTATCCTTTCTTGCTTGGAAACAGATTACCCAGGACTTGTTGGTCCTCTCAATCATAAAACAAGGTTATTTCATGGTGTGAGATTCCAGACCAACCTTCAAAGGTATTCCTCAACCCCATCGAGACCGAATGGCTTCCTTTCCTCCAGTCCTCAGGCCCTCCTCTCACAATGTACAATTCAAGAGGTACCCCTAGATTTAAGAGGAAAAACATTGTACTCCATGATGTTCCTGGTTCCCAGGAAAGAAGGTCATTGGAGACTGATGTTCCTGGTTCCCAGGAAAGAAGGTCATTGGAGACTGATCTGTCCCACCTAAATACATTTTTCAAGGTCCTCTCCTTCTGGATGCTGACCCTCCCTACTCTTCTTCTCCTGATCCTTCCTCAGGTCTTTATGGTGTCCTTATATATAAAGGATGCCTACCTACACATTCCTATCCATTCACCTATCAGGAAATTCCTTTGGTTCTCAGTGGGTTCTGTGCATTTTCAGTTCTGTGCTTTGCCATTTGGCCTCTCTACAGTCCCAAGAGTGTTCACAAAGTGTCCGGCCCCAGTCATTGCCGTTGCCAGAACACAGGGGATCCAACTCTTCCCTTATCTCGATGATATCCTCATCCAGGCATCATCCCCTCAGATGGTCCAGCAGCACCAGGACTTAATCTCCCTTCTGACATACCTGGATTTACTATAAACTTCCAAAAATCTAATCTGATCCCCTCTCAGGAACATGTGTCACAGGACAAATGATGGCCTGTCTTCCTCCAGAAAAGAGTCGATCTCTCACCTCTTATTTCCAAGGAATTCTCTCTCTATTCCCTGTCGTCCAGGGAGTCCCTGAGACTCCTAGGATTCATGGCCTCCATCATACCCATGGTAACCTTAGCAAGGCTACACATGATAAAGCTTCATTGGTACTTAGGATAATCTTGAAACAACACCTGCACTCTCTGGAGTTTATGGTACCCCTTCTTCCCTGCCTCACCAGGGAATTAAACTGGTGGATTTCCCAGATTTCTGCCAATCCAGGCCTTCACCTGCAACCCCTTCCCCCCCAATCAGGATCTGTACACAGATGCTTCAGACTTGGGTTGGGGGGGCAACCTTAGGGGACTGGAGAGTGAGGGACACTTGGCCTCCCTCACAACAGAGGGAAAACATCAATATCAAGGAGATGAGAGCCTTGATATTTCCTCTCCAAATCTTCGAGGATCATATCCTCCCAGGAGTGCTGAGATAGTACATAGACAACATCACTGTCGTGTAAGCAAGGGGAGACAAAGTCATACCTCCATTGCAGATTGGCTCTGCAGGCATGGGAGATCAGCCAACAGAGACAAGTATCCATTCTAGCTGTCTACATACCTTCTGCCGAGAATGTGATGGCAGATGCTCTGACCAGGTCCATGACTCAATCCCACGAATGGATGTTAAACAGGGATGTGTTTCTGCACCTGGTCCATCGATGGGGTATACTTGCTTGCCTCCCCCATGAACAGACAACTCCCAACTTTCTGCATCAGGATACAATCCCCTGGGGCATGGAAGGTGGATGCTGTTTCACTCTCATGAAGGGGATGTTCGCTTATGTATTCCCGCCTTCCCTCCCATTCAAAATGTTCTGCTGAAGATTCAGAGATAACCTCAAATCTTCTTGGTGACCCCCTTTTGGCCAAGGCAGCACTGGTTCCCCCTTCTACATCATTTAGCCAAGGGCTATCACCACAAATTACCCCTCAGGATGGACCAACTCACACAGGAGAAGGGAACTCTCATACATCCCCAAATAACCACCCTGAACCTTACACTGTGAATGATAGGGCATTGATTCCCTTTAGATGCTCAAACAGATGCCCTACACAGACTGTCTCAAAAAACTCCAGCTTTACTCTGTCGCATATCACCTACTCAGAGGTTATCTCTGCCTAACATACAAAGCTATGTCAAACCCAGAGCTGTTGGACATGTTCCACGTAAAGAAATCCCAATCCCTCCGAGCTACACGCTCTAGGGACCTAAACTTTGTCACCACAATAAACAGAGCATGGTGGAGGGATAGATTCCTGTCCCAGAGACTTCCCATACTCTGGAACAAGCTACCTATCCATATCAAACAAAGATGTTCATTGTGTTACACTGCTGCAGTCATTGCACCAGTCAGTTTTTCTTGCCCCAGGTGTTAGGTGCCTCTAAATATGTAGGCAATTCCAGTTGCTAATAAAACATACATAAGAAAAGCAAAAAACAACTTACAGCTACCAGCAAATACTCCCCATAGGTAGTAAGGGTAGAAGACATAGGTACGTACCAGCCAGTAAGAGGGGAAGGAGGGAGGGTAACCTGGACTGCAGCAGTGTTTACACTCGAACATCTACATTTATGGTAGGTACAAAACTGTACTATGTTCATCGTGTTACACTGCTGCAGTCATTACACTTGGGTAGAATCCCAAAGCTGAGGAAGGGTGGCTGGTCCTATAAGGCATTAGGGGTGGCTATAAGGCCCTGCAGCACTGCAGTGGTGAAGCCAGCTCTGGATTTACAGTATAGAGGCAGATGGTAATGCTTGGTGAAGGTGTGTACAGAGCTCCAAGTTGCTGCTTCCAAAATATCCTTGGTAGGTACTCCCCTGAGATAGGCAGTTGACGTGGCTGTTGCCCTGGTGGAGTGAGATCTAATGCTGCTAGGTACAGGTTTTCCATGGTATGTGTATCAGAAACGTATACAATGTCCTATCCATTTTAAAATCATCTGTTTTGAAATGGCTTTTCCCTGTGCTCCTGCAGCATATGCTACCAATAATTGCTCAGATTTTCTGAAAGCTTTGTTTTTGTCCAAGTAGAAGCGTAACTGCCTGTGAATGTCCAAAGAGTGCAGTAGTCTCTCCCCTTTATTCTGTGGTTTAGGATGAAAAGTTGGCAGGTGAATAGTTTGATTTAGAGCCACACTGGATACCACCTTTGGCATAAAAGTAGGGTTAGTTCGTAAAGACACCCTGTCCTGGTGGAAAATGAGGAAAGGTTCCACTGCCATTAGAGCCTGTAATTCTGAAACTCTTCGTGCTGATGTTATTGCCAGGAGCAGAGCAGTTTTCCAAGAGATATATTTTAATTCTGCTGTGTTGGCTGGCTCAAAAGGAGGTAAAATTAGCTTCTCCAAAACAAAGTTGAGGTCCCAAGTTGGAGAAGGGGCTCTACGAGGCGGTCTTATGTTTTTAGCCTCTCTGAGGTACTGTTTTAACAGAGGATTAGAAAAAATTGGTGGAGCCGTGTTGTAATGAGCAGAGATAGCAGAGGCGTGGATCTTGATGGATGAGGGGAGAGTCCTTTGTCCAGCATTTCAGTTAAGTATTGTAGTATCTGAGGAATGTTTGGTACAAGAGGGTCAAGGCTGTGAACTTGGTTCCAGGCACAGAATCTCTTCCATTTATCCGAATAGGCTTTCCTGGTACTAGGCCTTCTGGCCTCCAGAATGACATCCATAACAGCTTTGGAGAGAGGCATTGCTTGCTTGACTAAAGAATCTTCCATGCAGCTAGGTTTAAGGTCTTTAGCTGGCTGTGTAGTATTTGTTTGTTGTGCTGAGTCAGCAGATGTGGGATATGAGGCAAAATCCAGGGTGGCTCTTGTGCTAAGCTCCTTAGGATTGGGTACCGGTGCTGGCGTGGCCAGTCTGGTGCAATCAGGATAATTTTTGGCTCTTCCTGCCTGGCTTTTATGAGTACCTTTGGCAGGAGAGGTAGTGGTGGGAAAGTGTATACTTGTAGGTTCTTCCAGCTGAATGAGAGGGCATCCACTTTCCATGCTTGTGGATGGTAACTCCTTGCGCAGAATTTTTGTAGCTGGCAGTTTATTGGGGATGCAAACAGATCTATGTCCGGGCTCCACCATTTCTGTGTTATCATTCTGAATATTAATGGATTCAACTCCCATTCGTGGGGATCCATGATGTTTCTGCTTAAGTCATCTGCCAGTGTGTTTTTCTCTCCTGGCAGGAATTGCACTTGCAGATGAACTTGAAGGTTTATAGCTGTGTTCCATAAAGTCATAGTTTGTCTGCATAGGGGGTAGGAGTGAGTGCCCCTTGCTTGTTTATGTACCACATAACTGTGGTGTTGTCTGTCTTTAGGAGTAGTTGTCCTGGATGCAGCAGGTCCTTGAAAGCTATAATCACATTTTGTACAGCTAGCATCTCTTTTTGATTGATGTGAAGATGCCTTTGTTCTGTGGTCTACGTGCCCTGAATACATTTGCCTGCCATGTGTGCTCCCCAGGCGTAATCCGATGCATCTGTTGTCAGTGTTTGCCTGGCTGTGGGTTGTGAAAAAAGACTGTCCCTTGTTGAGGTGACAAGCTTGAGCCCACCATTGAAACTACTATTGAAGGCAAGGGATCAGTGGTATAACTGTTTCCAAACTTTGACAGTGTTGAGACCATACATTCTTTAGGTACCATTGTAGTTTCCTCATATGCAGTCTGGCATATAGAATTAGTAGTATGCAGGATGCCATGTAACCCAAGGCCTGCAGAATTTTTCTTGCAGGGAGCTGGGTCTTTGTTGCCATCAATTGAAAGTATTGAGTCAGTTGTCCTTGTTTGTCTGGCATGAGATAAGCCATCTGGGCCATTGTGTTCAAGCTGGCACCCAGGAATATAATCTCTTGTGAGGGCACTAGTTTTGATTTCTTTTCGTTTACTGTGTACCCCAGGCAACTTAATAACTTTTTTACAAACGCCAGATGCTTTAGAAGAGTGTCCTTGCTCTCTGCTTGAATCAGGCAGTCGTCCAGGTACAGATAAATTTGAATTCCTTTCTGTCTGCAAAATGCAATTACTGGTCACAGGCACTTTGTGAAGACCATGGGCGCAGTAGATAAGCCAAAGGGCAGTGCAGAGAATTGGTAGTGCATTGAACCAGCTATGAATCTGAGGTATCTTCTGCAGTTTTGTCTGATAGGGACATGCAGACATGCCTCTTTGAGGTCCAAAGTCACGAGCCAAGCTTTCTTGCCCAGCATGGGAAGAAGCTGCTGTAATGTTAACATTTTGAATTTCGGAACATCCAGGTAAGTGTTTAGAGATGAAAGATCCAGAATGGGCCTCCAGGCTTTGTCCTTTCTGGGTACCAGAAAGAGTCTTGAGTAAAATCCTTGACCTTGCTCCTGTGATGGTACCTTTTGAATAGCTCTCATATCCTGAGTGCTGTAATTTGTTTTTGAGCCTCTGCCCATTGATTTGGTGGCAGATTTGACATTCCTTTTAACCTTGGCAGAGTGTGAAAGTGGAACCTGTAACCTTGAAATACAATGTTGAGAACCCATTTGTCTTTGGTGATCATTTGCCAATTGTGGTAGAAGAATGCCAGTTTTCCTCCCAAGGGGGCTGCCAAGATGGATTTGTTGGCAGCTGTAGTGGAAAGTCATTGGAGCTGCTTTTTATATGGTTGTGGCCTGTCTTCCCCTTCTTTCTGGCCTGATGCAGCCCATTGTCGAGGCCTACAAGGACCTTGTGTTTGACCTCTACCTCTTGGACGTCTGTATCTTCCCCTTTGAGGTCTGTCTGTAATTGGAAAGGACCAATTCTTAGTTGTCCAGTTTCTGCTATATCTAGGAGGCTGAACCTGTAAGAAATCCTTCACCGTTTGCATAGATTTTGCCATGTCCTCCATTTTCTTTAATACCTCTTCTGCCTTAACTCCAAATAACACATCCTGCTGCAAAGGTGCATCCAATAATTTTGCCTTTAACATGATCTGGTAACGTATGTTCTTTTAACCAAGCATGTCTTCTAATAACAGAGCCTGTAACTGCTGCTCTGCAGGAGGTCTCTAGAGAATCAAAACCACATTGCAAAGTATGCTTTCCTACTTGTTCAGCTGCATGCAATAAATCCTGCATTTCTTTAAAATTAGGAGGATCTGATTCTGGAAGCATTTTTTGTTTTAACTGAGACAGTAAAAATTGCTGATATTTTAGCATGTGAAACTGGCAATTTAAGGCTCTTATTGCTAAAGTTACAGACGTATATACTTTCTTTCCCCATCTGTCTAATGCTCTGGAACTGGCTTCTTGGCTGATGAGGCCTTAACTCCTTTAGGTCCCTGAGAAATAGTTTCAGGGCCAGCGACAGGGCTTTTATACAGAAATTTATGTGAGTCAGGGACTCTGTAGTATCTGTCAGATTTAACAGGGGCTGGAGGTAAGGAATCAGGATTTAAGCTGGATTCAGTATACATATCGACAATATCTAACACTGGTGGAATAGCAAGGGGTCTGTGTTGAGGTAATAAAAGGGAGTCTCTGAGCCTTTTCTTGGATTCTGTGTAATCCTGGCCTTCCCAGTGGAAATGCTCCCTCATGGTATGTAGGGTTTCCCCAAAGGAGTAGTCCTCAGGCAGTGAGGCTGATGGAATTAATTCCTCAGCATCAGAATCCTCATTAAGGGGGTAAAGAGTATCCTAAGTCTGAGGATGAATCAGAAGAGATGGACACCTGGTAGGATGAGTCATAGGCTGCATCCTGTCTAGGCCTTTTATCAGGAGGGGGATGGGACCCCCTGATCAGTGTAATTAGGTCTTCGGCCACTTTGAGCATTTGTTTCTTAGGCATGGAGGCCTGTCCTGGAGAATGCGGAATTTGTTTCTTTGACTTTAAAGGAGGTTTATACTTAGCTGAGAGTTTAATGCTTAACTGAGTAGGCCTAAAGACACCCTCTGTAGCTGTGGGTTGCTCAGCTACTCCGGATCCCTCTGAAAGTTAGTCCGGTAGGCTGAAGAGCTTGTGCGTCCGAAGGCCCAGCCATCTCCACGTGGGAGTCAGAGGCTGCTTGTGGTTCTACAGAAGCGGTCATCAGGGACTGCGAAGGCGCCTCGCTGAAAACCGGAGAACTGGTGACTGGCCTAGAAGAAGCTTCGTCTTTGCGCTTTTTGTGTATTCCGGTCGTTGGAAGTTCCGACGGCATGGTATAATTGAATTTTCTACCAAAATAATGTTGGGCAAAATCAAACCGATGTTTAATAGTGCACTTGTTAAACCTAGCACAAAACCGACAACCAGTAACGTCGTGGTCAGGGCCTAGGCATGGGATACAATAGGAATGGAAATCCTTATGAGGTATTTGCTTCCCACAAGAAATACAGTTATTAACTTTTACTGACATTGGTCTGAAGCAAGAAAAAGTTTCCCCAACAGGGTACTTAGCTTTGTAGAAGACTTCGGTTCTAGATTCGGAATGAAAATCTCAGGAGACGGCCGACCGGCACTTGCGAACTGCTTTTGCTTCAGGCACCGTGCGGCAAGAAAGACTGAAGAAAATGTCGTCGGCTGCATCTTATATACCCCTATTGCACTGACGTCAGGGATTAGGCGACAGCAACTGACGCCGGACCGGGACTTTGGAACTCTGGCCGACTGTGGGACTGCCTGACGGCAGGATAACCCTGGTGTAATGACTGTAGCAGTGTCTATACTCGAACATCTACATTTATGGTAGGTACAAAACTGTACTTTCCTCATTAGCACTCTTCAAGAAAAATCTTGTTGATTGGATGGGAAATAGGAAATTCACCCCAGGGATCACCTCTGTGGCTCTGCTCGACAGGGGCACAGGAAAATAATTTTCTTGGGTGGCGAAAGCCAGGGTACCTTTTTGGCTAGGCTTGTATAGGCCCTAGGGCCGATAGTCTAGTACTTACCTATGAACCTATACCTTTGTACTGAGGGCGTGCTTCAGGTTCTGCAGGAGGCCAGAAAACCCACTACCAGAAAATCCTATCTATCCAAGTGGAAAAGGTTTTCTGTTTGGTATCTAAAACAAGAACCTTAACCAGTGGCTGTAGAGCCTCCAGTGTGTCCTGTCTTATCTGTGTGAACTGATGAACACTGGCTTGTCATACTCTTCTGTTAAGGCACATCTATCTGCCGTCTCAGCATCCTTACCTCCCTCGCCTTCTTCGGCCTCTAGTCAAGCTCATTTTAAAAGGGGTACTGCACATTAGGCCACCAAGGAAGCCTATTCCCCCTCCTTGGCACCTTAATTTTGTTTTGAAAAAACTGACATTACCTCCTTTTGACCCAGCCAGGGACTGCACTCTCTAACACTGCACATAGAAAACTATTCTCTTGGTGGCCATTACTTCAGCCAGAAGGATCCCAGAATTACAAGCCCTCATGGCCTCTCCCCCTTCACAGTTTTCCACATGGACAGGGTTTGTCTACGTACTAACCCATCCTTCATGCCCAAAGTAGTTAATGAACATTCCCTAAATCAGGTCTTCAATCTCCCTACCTTTCTCCCTTCACTCCAGTTCTCCAGTGAAAGGATCATTCACTCCTTGGATGTACATAGACAACTCAGATACTATTTGGCCAAAAACAAATCTATTTGCAAATCAGATAGGCTCTTTGTCTCCTATCACCCAAGAGCCATGTGGGACACCCTGTTTCCAAGCAAACCATTTCCTCTTGGATCTCTTTTGCTATACACCCCATGACAAAAGGCTTCCCTTCCCAGTGAAGGCTCACTACACTAGGACTGCGTCCTCATCTTGGGCCTTCTTTAAGGGTCTGGATACAGCTGCCATTTTAGAAGCAGCTACATGGTCATCTGTCCATACTTTCACTAAACAGTACTAGTTGGACATCATTTCCAGGTACAGAGCAGGTTTTGCTAGGGCCATTCTTCATGGCTTCATGGAGAATGTCTTTGTTCCCCCTCCCAATATTTAATAGCATGAGCTTTTGCACTCTCCCTTATGTTATGGATACAGCAGCATATGAATACAAGGGCACAGTATAGTTGTGTAAACCATAACTTTAGATCTTCTTCTCTTCTATATGCTGCTGTATGGTCTCCCACCCTGCCTCCCTGACGCTTGTCTGATTCCTGAGTACCCACTCCATAGTCACTGGTTCCTGGCAGCATTCAGTTCCGAGGTAAGTACTTGCTGACGTCCACTTTATACCTAATGTCCATTTATGGCCAGCGTACGCTGAGTGATAAGGACCGTCACATGTACCTTCACAGTAGCATTTATCTGTTGTATAATGGCCAGACATACAGGCCAACCAGAGACAGACTCCCTCATGCTATGGGTACAGCAGCATATAGAAGAGAATGTCCTCTAAAGTTATGGTAAGATTTTGCACAACTATACTATACCTTCTGTGTGTGTGTGTGTGTGTGTGTGTGTGTGTGTGTGTGTGTGTGTGCGTGCACGTATGCTTAAGTGTAAACCCTTTTTGCCTGGGTCTCTGCTAAAAAGGGCCGTCTGACCATGTAACTGGCCTCAGGTAACTGTTACAGGTCATATACTGTGCTGTGGTTATGTAAATGTTAAATATATTTTTTTTGTTAAGTGTTAATAAACTTACTTTGAACCTGTGCCCTTCAATGACTAGAGTCACAAGTTCTTTCACAGTCACACAATGTACCATTGACTCAGGCAAATTTAACCTTGGTTTAATGTAGTTTCCAGAATGGCATATCATTAATGCAGCCACCCCTCAACCATAGAGTCAGATGGGGAAATTGCCTCTGAAATCTGATGTGGGAGTAAAAATTAGATTCTATGACCTCTCTTGCAAAAGAAAAGCAAATGTGTTATCTGATGAGTGACTGACAGTGATTACTGAATTAAATATAGCCCATTTGTGTTTTGATGTAAAGGAACAGAGTAAATGTTTGCCTGATTGCATTTGTAAAAGTGTCTTATTGATTGTTACCTTCATGTTTAAGGACACTTTCTAAACCTAATTACTGTCTTATAACTAGAGTATACCAGAAGTGCTTGCAGAAGATACAGGCTCCTTAACAAATTTAAGGTAAGAAAAATTCATATCAACTGTAATGTACTCTAAAGACCACATCAATTGCCCTTTTCCAACCACTTCATTGTTTGCATATTGCAGAAACGTTTTACAAGGTATATATATTAGAATCTTCTTAATGTAGGATTAATTTAGTCATTCCTTCAATATATCATACCAGGCATTGACTATGAAATTACTAAGGTTATGAACTACACACTGGTGACAAAGAAATAACATTTCTTGAGTGTACTCATATGTAAATGTGTGAGAAGAAAAATGTTGTGGTGTTTTGCAGTGGGCCATAGCAAGAAAAAAAAAGACTTGAATCATTATCCTGCAAAACCGAGGAAGTCTATTGCTATTGAAGTAAGCTCGAAATAAAGTTACAATAACCCTAAATAGTTGTTTTAAGGCTTGTCTTCTGGCTTAACAGTGGTTTTTGCTTAACAGCGGTTTTAAGTATTTTGTTGTTTTATACCATTGTTTGGAGACTGTTCCAGTTTTTATTTTTGTAATTATCAAGATGTAGTTATTTCCTTCCATTTTCCATAATTTCTTTACAGCTTCCATCTCACTGTCGCCATTACCTTTTGTAGATGTTCTGCTATGTCCTGTTACTGGCTTTTGTTATTTTTCTTTAGCCACTGAGCACAACTCCTGTTTCTTAGCTGTTCCTCCTCCTTACTGCATCTTCTACTAGCTCCAGCTGTAATGCCGTACTCTGTACCCATATAGTCCTGAAACATTGGAACACTTAGCTATCACTAAGATTCCCATATGGTAATTTCCAGCAGAATCACTTCAGCTGCACAGTATCTGGCTTGAGATGCTCATAATTTTTGTATGCCGGCTAACTTAACCATTTTTAGGCTTTTTCTGGATAGGGGTCGCCACAGCGGAACTCCGGTCTGTTAATGATTGGCAGTGGACTTTTACAGTGCCAAACTGCCAACCTGACACTCAACCTTCAAAGAAAGCACACCCATTCACGCATGCACCTACCTGCATGTCTTTAGACATCACTCGACCACGAGGAGGACATGCAGACTCCACACAGAAGGCGCTCCAGCCGAGAATCGAACAGGAGAACCTCTTGCTGTAAGGAGACACCACTATATATACCTCCGTATATCTTAGATGGCTCCTTTTACCCCCCAGACCTCTGTTGAAAAGGGGCAGAGTCTAGTTGTACTTTAAAGGTAAACAAAGGCCATTAAATTAATAAGGAGAATTATTTATACTGCCATTATTGTGTTGGCTGTATTGTACAGACTATTGAAAATGGAAATATGTAAAAAAAATCGTACTGACTAGGTGGGTTCATATTACAGTCACCCGATCATCTGTGGTATGAATTTAGCAGAGATGGGAGAGAGAGAGCGAGAAAAATGAGGAGACTGCAACTGCTTCCTTGGAACAACAGGATGAGATGGGGATAGATAAGTAATACAATATCACAAGTTTAGGATTCTTGTAACTTGTATTTAATGTCAAGTAACACAATAGACCCATTTGTGATAACACATTAGTAGAATTAATCTTATAAAGTTTAATCTATTTTCTGAGACCAGAATGGGAAACAGATGTTATTTACTCATTTAGATATTTGTCAGGAAAGCATATAGATGGTCTGTGCACAGGATGTTCTGATGCACAGGAAATTTAGTAAATGTTGTGTAACAAATTAAGAGTATCATGCTTGTTCCAAATGATGCTACTAATACCTTGCACAGTATCTACATAGTGTTATATATTAGCCTTTAGGTAAGACCCTTTGCAAATGAAATGCTGTTGTTGACTTGTGTTTAGAGCATTTCAGTTGGCTATATCGTGGAGAGTTAAGGTTGAAGAAACGGTAACATTATGACTAGATGAAATAGTAGGATTGTAGTGAGATGTTATTGTGCAGTTAAACTGATTATGTGAACCATTTGTTCAAGAAACAGAAGTCTTACAACCATTGTTTAAAACTGCCTTTATACTAGTTATTGAACTTTGGAATGTGTTTTGCAATTATACAGATGTAAATATTAAAATAATAGAATGAGTTCCAAAGTATTTTATTAAAATAATTGAAGCACTGAGAAAATACAGTTAGGAATCGAGATTTAAAACGTTGAACGTACACTACTTGCAGCCAATGTATAGCATTACTTTTTGACCTCTGTTTGCATTGCAGTGTATCTTTGATGTTTGCTTGTATTGTCTTGCATTTTGATTGTACCGTCTGTTCCCAGGCTGAGCCTGAAAAGGGTCCATGTAGATCAGTTCAACCCTGGTTAGAAAGACTCGACTGATTGATTGTGAGTAAATAAATAAATAAATACAGTACTGCATATAGTTTATTAACTGGTAACCTGAACTGGGCTTTTAAGATCTATAGTGATGCTGACACCCAGGCTATTGCAGATATGCAGGTTAATAGTCAACACTAATTGTATCTCCATACTACTCCTTCCTACACTTTGTTCCATGATTCTACTTATTTCTTTCTGCTGCCTTTTGTATATATTGTAAATACTGTAAATAGTCTGCTCTCCCTTTTTCCCCCTCCCTACAATTTACACTTGGTCTTCCACTCTGCCCCAACAAAACTCAAATTCTATATAACCTTATTAACCAGTCATGTTAATTTATGACCCATATGCTATGTTACCATTGTACCCCATACTGTCTCTGGTCTTCCACTCTGCCCTAACAAGACTCAAATTCTAAATATCCTTATTAACCAACCATGTTAATATATGACTCATATGCTATGTAACCATTGTACCTCATAACTGTCTCTGTATGACAATTTTACCTGTATTCATAAAACCTATGGTTTTCTGTTCTATCTTAATGTACCCATATGTTTGGATCTTAAATTTAATTTTACCTGTTTTTTTATCTTTACTAAGTAATGTGGAGCTTTTCTCCCCGGGCCTCCACTGAAAACGGGCTCCTGAGCCCAGTGGACCTCCCCGGTTATCAAACTGAAATAAATAAATAAATAATAAATAATGGTTATTCTTTACTTACAATAAATAATTCTTGTTAGTTATTGATAAGGGATTTAGTAAGGTAGGAAAAAGAGAATTATAGAATTTATACTTGTTGGTATAACCCTTCTTTAGTTGTCAGAAAAGAGGATTCCTTAAGTTGTTTAAAGGATGGCTCGAATAGATACTCAGTATGGGGATGTTTTCTCCACATGAATAACTTTTGGAATAAGGCTAATAATAACCTCCCGTGAAGTCCGCAGTTTTTCTTATACATTGAAACATTAAAATCCTATGTCTGAACTTCATAAGTTATGGCTTTGTTATGAGTTCTTGTTGTAAATTCAACTCAAATAGCATTTCCTTGACTATTCATTACATCACAAAGATACTAGGTTTTACAAAAGGAGATTTCTCATTTGTGTGCTTCAGCTTTGAAACAGAAGGGGAAGAAAATTGCATGAATGTTAGTAGTCTTCATTGACACTAGACTTAAAACTTTTTTAAGGATGATCTGCTTTGATGGACTAGTGGAATTTTCTAAAACATTTAGCCACACTGGAATTTAGTGAGAGTGCTTTTTTTATAACTGCAGATGTGAGGGAACTTTTCTCTTTCTTCCCACACAGAGGGTTTGGAATGGTTCTTTGATATTATTTCACTGTATGGCTCCCTGACTAATATGGAAGTTAATAAAATACATAATTTTGTGGAATTTTGTTCTTAATAATAATTGTATATTTTTGAAGGTGAATATTTTCATTAAAGGAAGGGAGTGGCAGTGGATGCAAGATGTGCTCCCATGTATACCAACATAGTGATGTGGTTTTGGGAGAGAGAAAAATAATTAGGGAATATGCTTGTAAGAGGTGTATACAACTTCACCTTTGTTACCTAGATGACATTTTAATAATGTGAGAAGGTGATGAACAGGAATTAAAACAAAATTTGATTACATAGAAAACAGTACTAACATTTTTTAAGTGTCATGTACTATTTTTATTAATATAGTTTTTTTTTGGGGGGGGGGCGGGTCTCAATGTTTCTAAATATTATATCAATAAGAAAACTTAGAACAAACACATATTTCTCTTTTTTTTTTTCATTTTTCTAGTTTGCACCCATTATGGCAGAAGCAAGTTTGATCAATGACCAGGCTGTTTGGCTATCAAGGCTGATATACAGTGATGATTTTTTTTTTTATGAATCAAACAGATTAGCTGAAATGTTCATGGATTGAAGGTATTCATCAGGAATACTGGGTAATATTGTGAAAAAAAATCACAATGTAGATCTGCAGATTTCCCTAAAAAGAAAGATTTTATGAATGCTATAGCTCTGTATTACTGCAATAAATGTGATGATGAACTAAGAAATATTTTAAGAGACATTTGGAAGTTTAGAAATATTTTTAGAGTAATTGAGAAATAAACATCCTTGGGAATCCCTTATGTGCAGTTCTGGGTGCGAAACATGTTTTTGTTTGTAAGAAATGTCAAAGGTGGAGTGTTTCTCCCTGGACCTCCACTGAAAATGGGCTCTGTCACAGTCAGACTTTCCTGCTAAATAAATGTTAAATAAATAAAATTTGCAAGAAAGGTTGGTGATTGGATGGAACAGGAAATATGATTTTAATATTAGTAATAATAATAGTACTAAAAAGAAAGTGAAAATGGTTCCTGTAAACAGTGTTAAGTTCATCAGTGAAACAGCTGGCTTGTGCCAGGTTATCCTAGGATTATCAGATGTAGTGGATATTGTAACTGTTATGCCTGAGGAGTTATTTATATTTCAAGTTGCTTGATAAGGGTGTCTTTCTGATTAGGTAAGCCGAGAGACTGTTAAAACAGATGATCTTCAAACACGATTGTAATATAAGAACTAAGAATATCACTAATGCCTTGAATAAGTGTGCACAAGTGTGTAAAAATGTTAATAGATTTTTTTCAGGGTGGAAATAGGGAGACTGCAACTGAATACAAGGGGCTGCTATGGCAACTAAAATTGAATGCTACACAAAGACCAGGGCTTAATGAAAATGTATTCATTAGTTATATTTTAAGAATGCATGTTGATTAATTGTAATTTGGATCTGCTTTTTGTTAAGGTTAAAAATTTTAACTTTGTTTTAGTGTATTCATTGAGCGTATTGTAGTGTTGTGTACCTGTCAGATGATTATGGCCATGTGATCTATTTTGACTATAAATTTAGTAGTGTACCTTTTAAGTGTTATAATTATGAAGTCACATTAATTTAATGGATGAAAGTACTTAATTATTTCAATGAACAGTTCAGATGACATTGTTGTATGTTTATTCACATTTATTTCTTCATTTACTTGGCATGAATGTTATCTGGTGGGAGCAGCTAAGGCTGATTTAAGTGAATATTGTTTCAAGCAAGAAGGTAGTTGGACCAGCAGAAATACTTTAGGCCAAGTAGGTTCAAGTGTGCCTGAGAAAGATGAAGCAAAGGCAGCACAAGTTCAGGTGTGCCTGGGATGATTTAAATAGATATTGTTTCAAGCAGAAGGTAGTGAGAGCATCAGAAATATTTTAGGCCAATTAACAGATTCAGGTGTGCCTGGGAAAAGAATGTCAGCACAGGTTCAGGTGTATCTGGGAAAGATGAAGGAAAGGAAGCACAGCTATGTAGAACCTAGCTGCAGCTTTTGGATAGAATCTTTTGCTGGTTATCGGTCAACTTACTTAAATCAGAACTGGCAAGCTACTTTAATTACAAGATGTTATGCATAAAAGGTTGAAATTGCAGAAAATAGGATATGTAAGAGCAGCGCTTCAACCATAATAAATTGTACAGAAAGGATTAGAGAAAAATATCAGAAAACAGAAGGACTGTTACACAAGTAAAGGCAGTAGGAACATGCCTATACCAGGTATAAGCATGAGTCATCAAAGTAAACAACCGTGTCTCACAGTGCAGCTGTTAAGACAGCTAAAATATGTTCTGAGATGCTGCTGCATTAAAGGTTAACGGTAATTAAAGAGCACTTTACAAGTACATTGAGAGCATTGTAGGAAGTGGTACGACCACATTGGTAGATGAGTCTGGATAAATTATATTTAAGGAGCTACAGCAGGAAAATGAGTTTATTGCTAATTTATCTTCTCCTGAGTCATAAAAACACAAAAAAAAGCAAATAGTTGAAACAAACACACAAAAGCTGGAATAATTCCACCAAGATTTCACAATGCAACAGGGTATAATAGCCAGTAAAATTTATCCTCGTACCAGAATAAATTTTACTGGTTATTATACCCTGTTGCATTGTGGAATCTTGGTGGAACCAGAATAAATGTTACTGGCTATTATACCCTGTTGCGTTGTGGAATCTTGGTGGAATTATTCCAGCTTTTGTGAGTTTGTTTCATCTTCTCCTGAGTAAGCAGAAGGTTCCATCAGATTAGGCAAGTGTAAACAGCAGGCTAACCGAGAAAGCTTTTGGAAACGTGTGGTATTACTGTTAAAGATATGGCAGGTCCAAAAGGAATACATCCTTAACTGTATGATTGGTTTAATAATCATTGGTGTATAGGTGAAACATTTCAGCCTCCACTTGGTGTAAGGATCACAGCTCCAAAGACAAGCTGAGACTGAGGCTGCCAGCAATGAAAAGTGATTGATATTCCTGCAGTAATTATGTACCAGTGAGTGCAGCATTACGTTTGCAAAAAGCATACCTGAAGATCAACAATGCTAAATTGAAAACATCTTTCAGGCTAAAAGTTTTTGAGTCAAGTCAGTAACAAAGAACTCCACAATAGCCTACATATCAGTAAAACAGCAAGGCAGTGGAGTGGTAAAAATGTGCTGTCCCTGCATTTTTGCAATGCCTTTTATAAAAGCCTCACAGAGTATTGGTAAATATTTAACAGTGAGAACCATGAGATACAGTAAAAATGGATAATGTATTTAAATAATGTCAGTTTGTGTCTTTCGGCAACAGTTTTCTGTCAGGATTCTTGAAACACATTTAGACAGTGCCATGTTACTTTTGACAAAACTCTTTTGTAAGAGAGCAAGTAGGTACCTTTTCTTTAAAATTAGTGTTAAATTTGCTCAGGCAGTCGAAAGACACATTCTTTAAAATAATCCATGTGAAGCAAAGCCCTTCACTAACCCATTCAAACATAACCCAGACCAGTGAATGGGAAATCAGAAATTCACCCCTGGTCTGACACCTATGTCTCTGACGGACAGGGCCAGCAGTTAAATCATAACCTAACATACATCACTTAAAGCAATCTCTAAGGCAAAATAGTTTGTGAGATACATTTGGGTTCCATGGCTAGGCCTATAAAGGCCCCACTGTTCATTAGCCTGGTATACACCTATGAAACCATGATGAACAATAGGTTTAATTTACTACACATAAAGAAATTTACCATCACAGCTCTAAATGCATCCACTTTGCTTTCCACATGGTGCACAAAACATGACTTCCAGTAGATTGCCATCACTGATTATTAAAACACTGTGTTACAAGATATGGCCTAACTGTCAATCATCAGAGTCTCTGAATAAATCTAGACTGTAATCTGATATGCCTTGGTTTGTAAATTATCAGAGAGCTGGTAGTCTGAATGAAAACACTGCAGTAAGCTGATCCATTTCTGTACTTGTAATAAGGAAGGCTCAGGAAGCTGAAATGTAAGTTAACATAAGTGAACGTGAATGCAGCTTTGCAGGCAGTAGCAGGTTAGTCACTGACTCTGTCTACCTAAGAGTGCTTCTGTACTGGCTGCTTTTCACTACAGTGATTGTAACAGATAAACATGCTGGAAGGATTAGGGAAGTATGTGACTGCTTCTTATAGGGGAGTGTCACAAGCCTGCTTTAGCTCTTCTCTTTCACTTACACATTTTCATGTAACTCAGAAGAGTGAAGGTAAGTAGTCATGTCTGTGAGTGACAGCTGGGCTTATGGGCAGGAGTATTTTTGTTAGCAGGGTGGTTATACAGAAATACAGAAATGTATTAATGTTCACATTTTATTTGCAATGCCATAAAATGTGGTCAAGAATAAACTTATTTTTAATTTCAGATATATTCATTAACATGGACCCAACAAAGATTATCCACACCAGGTTTTTTTCGGACCATTCTAAAATCACACTGAACATCTACTGGGACAAAAATATATATAGAGAGAATAGAGGGCATAACTGGTCATTAAACCCCAATTTGCTTACCAAAATTAAAGTGATAAAAGAAGTAGAAGAAATACTAAAAACATCTCTTGCAAATACTCTTAACTCTCAAGTACCAATGGACATAGAATGGGCCGCGACCAAAGCACAAATTAGAGGAGTATTTATCAAAAAAGCAGCATATTATAAAAAAATACAACTAAATGAGGAACCGACACTAAAAGGGAAAATAGAGCATCTTGAAAAAGAACTATTAAGTAACCATAAGAAGCAGACAGAGGAAGAACTCTTAAAAATGCAGAGACACCTTTATATGCTAATAACCAAAAACCTATCATTCTACAAAGCTAGGATGCTAGCCACCTATGCAGAAGAAGCACAAATCCCATCTAGAGCTCTATCCAGAATTATCTCTCAACACAAAACAACCTCCAGTATATCAGAAATAAACCACAAGGACAAAAACTTCACAGAAAATGAGGACATTGCCAAAATATTTGAACAATTATACTCTCAGATATATGGAGAGCAAACATTACAAACATTAGAGGAAGACAGAACTCTTTTCCTTCAAAAACGGAAATTCCCCAAACTAGATTTAGACCAACAAAAAAAAAACCCTAACTGAACCCATATCCATCAATGAGATAATCACAACAATCAAACACTTAAAAGCACACAAGGCTCTGGGACCAGATGGTCTCACCTCAGAATTCTACAAAGCATTTACCCCCTTGATAGCTAAACTACTACATTATATTTTTAACTACATAATAAACAAAATAAATGATATTCACTTCAGTGCCTCTAAAACCATCTTTATATTAAAAGAACATGCTGACCCCAAAAACCCTGACAGCTACAGACTCATCTCCCTCTTAAACCTGGATACAAAAATACTTACCTCAATACTTGCGAATAGATTGAAAAACTTGATAGAACAAAATCGTTTCTCCAGAGCAATCTGGATTTACACCACATAGAAAGACTAGTGACAACACAGTAACATTAGATGTGCTAATTTCCTATGCAAATCGGAACAATACTAACATCTATACAATGGTAGTAGATGCTCACAAGGCATTTGATAGGGTCAACATAGAATTCTTACTCCAAACATTACCGTACTTTGATATACCTAATAACTTCATACAGATCATCCAAACTCTCTATAGTAATCCCTATACATCCCTATTTATTAATAAAACATGGTCAAATAGAATTCTGATAAAAAATTGAACAAGGCAAGGATGCCTGTTATCACCCTTTCTCTTTAACCTATACTTAGAACCTCTATTCTTACACATTAAACAAAATACATACCATAACCCCCCATCAGTACACAACTTCAAAATTTATCTCACTGCTTTTGCAGATGATCTGAACATATACTACATAACACCAAATTCAGATATAAACAAAATAACTGCAATTGAACAATTCTCAACCATGTCTAACTATAAATTAAATCTTAATAAAACCAATATTTACCCCTTAAAAACACCCAAACTCATTCCATTAATACCACTTCTGGACACAAAAATGAAAGAAGAAACTAAATATTTGGGAATTACCTTTTTCCAGAATAAACAAGATTTCTGCCAATATAATGTTACTTTAAAATGGCAAAACATAATGCAAAACTGTAAAAGGTGGAACAACCTAAAACTACCATTCATGGCGAAAGTATCAATAATAAAAATGAATTTACCTAGACTAACATACATTTTCATGACATCACAGGTAACAATACATAATAAACTCTTTAACCAAATACACACCTTTCTGGCAAAGTTTATATGGGAACCTAAGAAAACCAGAATTTCCTATCCAAAATTAACACTGCCTAAGAACAAAGGAGGGCTGAATCTACCGGATTTTAAAACCTATTACTCTATCATTAATACCAACAGAATACTAAGAATAACTGAACACGATCCGACAAAGAAAAACTGGTCTCCTCCTTGGATGACAATATACTATAGATATATTAAAGCACTAGGTATCACTCCTAAAGCACTCACATTCCTGAGTCAAAAAGAAATACAAACTTACAACATTCTAGATCACTTAAAACACTCTATCACATAACACAAAAACTGTTTCAATCTTTGAACTTCGGACAAGCCATAACAATACTACAACCTCTCCATAAAAACCCAAACCAAAAAATAAATAACAAAATGCTAGACTTAGAATGTTTACTGCATCTAAAAGACAAAACAAGCCAAGATATCTTCCCATATCTTAATTGCACAATACAGGAAATTAGGACTAGCTTAAATATTTCCAAATCTTACATAGTAATACTAAGACAAATCAAAGAACTGTGTTCCAGTTGCCTCCAAAACACTAGTATATCCACTAGTGACATACAAACTTGCAATTTGCTTTGGAAAAATATTCTTTCAACAAGGAAAACTGTTACTAATTCATATAAAATGATAAGCGAGATTACATTCCAGAAGGAGCTTCTCTTTTCCAACTACTGGAGAAAACTAAAACCCTCCATAGATGACCAACAAATGACACAAGCAATTAGCTTAACACTGAAGATAATACCACTTAAAAAATAGCTTACACGCAGCTAATGATCAATAATAATGCTTACTTCACACCTGCAATCCTCCACAAATTCAATACATCAAGGTCACCACTATGCCCACACTGTAAGGGCCAGACAGCCGACCTATTGCATGTATTTTGGAGTTGCAATTGTGTGTACAAGTTATGGAATTCTCTCAAAGTACAGTTACAAAAGATGGGCTACCAAACTTCAACATTAACATGGGAATTTGCCTCATTACACATTCTTCCAACTAACATTCCCAAAAAACAAGCAGATACACTCTTAATAATTTTTCTTCTAATGAAATTATATATAGTTCTCAAATGGCTAGATATGTAGAATATATCTTGGGAGGGTTTTAAACAAATAGCCATAAAACATCTCAGCTCACAAAATAGTAATGGATAAAAGAAACCAAAACATGAAGTCCAGAGAAATCTGGGAACAAACCTTTAATATAATAGCATAGTCAACCACATAACAACTTAAGAATACACCTTAATGGAACCTAGAAACTCATACAGGATTTGAGAGACTAATCATAGTTTGGGTATTAAGATTATATGTATTGTTTTGTATAACAATCGAGCTAATGGTGAAAGCATCTTTGTAAATAGTGTAAATAATTGTGTTGTATGACCTACATCTTATGGTATTAACACTAATGTATAACATACTCCTATGGTCATGTTATAAAGATCTAATTGTTTTTTGTGTCATATATAATTGTAAAAGAAAAATTATTGAAAAAAAAAAGAAATTTATTAATGTACATGAAATAGGACCAGATGCAAAATTTTGCAGTGCATTTGGGCAATGGAGCCTGTAGCCTCAATGACAAAGTGTGCAAAATGCAGTGGAGAAGTGAAAAGCTAAGGAAATATGGCTTGTAGCTATCTTTGGATTCAGTATGATTGCGGTTCTAAGATAACCGAGAAAAAAAGATTACTATGTCAGAGTTTCTGATTTGCATTTTCATTTGTTACTTGTATAGTACTTTGTTTTCTTTTTCTCATTTGCTTTATTGCAGTGTTATTTCACTTTAAATATTTTTTCATGGGTTTTTTAAAGTTCTGTGTTATGGCAGAATGCAAACCTTGTGTTTTTTTTTCTTTGAAGAGGAAACTGCTTCTGATTTGTGAGAGGAGATGAAAAAATGCATTTTTATTTAAGATAAAGAAAACTGGTCAATGTTTACTTGGGAGAGCAGACAGAAGAGACTGCAATGTGAATATTTGTAATGTTTCCCACACTACCAGTGTTGCTGTTCTTGTGTTTTTAAGCCTAATGACTCATAGGTTGTCTAAATTTAACTGCAAAACCCACTTTTACTGTTGATCACTGTGAGATTATACTGTAAAGGCCTTCCTCTGAAACTAATTAAATTTAAGTTACCTTCTTTCTTACGTCTTTCACACAATATGTATACACTGCAATACTTGTAGCTTTCCTCATCTTTTCCACCTTACTTTTAAAATCACTAATTAGTACCATTATCTAGTACTGCCCTACAGGGTACCTGTAAAGGGAGCACAGAGTTTGTTTATAAACAAATGTTTATTGCATGGCAGCTAATTTTACATAGACAGTGCTAGGAAATGGCATAACGGTTTACAGAGGTGGTGATAGGCCATCACCTGGAGTGAAGAGGCATAAACTGTGTGTGGTTTTAAAGCACATTTGTAGTATAAGTAGGGTAGCTGCCTTTACATCTTGCCATTTTCTGACAAATAAGCCACATCCTCTGTATAACCCTGCACCTTTTACAGGCCACACACCCAGAAGCACTCATTTCAAATACCATTTGGTCATTGTATACAACAAATGTGCAGTGTAGCAAAGGCAATATGAAAACTTTTATTTAGCAACAAGTTGTTTCAAGCACATAACCATAGTATTTTGTAAAGGGTTCAAGACGTATAGGTTCATAGTTTTACTAGGCTTGCAGTCCTGGGACCATTGAGGAGTTTAGCCCAAATTCCCAGTTGCTCCGAGCAGTGTTTTGTTACATTACTTGCTCAAGGTCACACTGAAGGCAAATGAGGGATCAGGAAATCAAACCTTGCACCACAAGAACTACAGCTTAAAGCCTTAACCCTTTTTATCAGATGCTAGACATGAAACACAAACATTTAATTGGTCTACAGCAATAACACTGATTCCCAAAAAACACTAACAATAAGTATTATACACAAGACTGGCTGAAATTCCTTACATCGCTATAGTCTAAATATAGGCACCACATATTTAATTAAATGTTTTTCAGAATAACTCTTACAATATGCATCACAGTAAAATGTCTGTAATTCTGTACATCACTCAAAACATTAAGGATTTCTTTAATTGACGGCAGTTGCCCTGATTCACAAGAAATGCATTAAGATTCTCACTTTAAGCTGTTGGAATTCCCTTCAACATTGTAAACATAAGATTCCAGGCATTTAGTTAAATTATAACAGTAGCCCTGAATCACCCCAGCTGCAAACTGCTACACAAGAAAGTGACAGTAATTCTATATAATACCCCAAAAATAAGCAGCAAACTTACAAAATGATGACAGTGGCTTCCACTCCCTGAAATCACCATTATACTGGTTATAATTCCCTAATCCAGCCTGATGTAATCATTGGGCATTTAAGTAAACGATAAAAATAGTTTCAAACCCAAAGCCACTGTAACTGTAAGCATGCCATGGTGAAATGGTTTTATTTCCTTCCTCCACTGAAAACATTACTATTAAACATTTAGTTAAATGAGGACAATAACCCTAATTCTGAATCCTCAAAAAGACTCTGAATGTAAACATCAGATACAAAGATGACATTTCACAATGGTTTGAAGTCACAAGAGCACTGTAACTCTAAACATTCAGACACCTAACAGATGAAATCAAAACATAATAGAAATAATTCCCCCAAGTCATTCTCAAGCTATAAGCATATATAGGGCTACAATTCTCAGAGCTACTCTGAACAGAAGTCTTGTGCACAAACAGTTGTAAACATGACAACAGCTCTCATTTCCAGGACCAGTCTAATCATAAGGAGCAGACTCTAACACACAAAAATAGATACCACAATAGTTCTGATTCCCAATAAATCTGTGTTAATTGTATTGCACATAGCAGTACATAGCAGAGCTCTAGCCTGTAGTACTTCAGTTGTAGGGGGCATAGCAATCACATCAAGAAACCAAAACAGGGCAGTCAGAAATCTTCCAGCTTTTAGAGGAGCTGTATAATCTTCCATTAGTTTTTTTAATGCTGGCTAATGAGATTACTCAGCATCACAGAGTTGTAGTGCTACTGTATGTGTTGAATTTTCACAGTTTTAGTGTGTTTTTTTTTTAAATTTAGTATGGAACCAATTTTAAAATAAATTAAAAAAAAATCTGTGAGATAATTATTTGGCTAGTGCAATAACTGTACTAGCCAAATAATTTCCCTCAAGTTTTCCATTAAAATGAGGGGGGACTTTAACATGCAAGTGAGAGAACATGCTGCTTATTAGCATGATTTCTCACATAAAACCCCTGAACTTAGTAATAGTTCATGGGTAGTCAATTCACATCATATTACTAAGCATTCTAAGCACATGCAGTTCGTTGTATTTAGCAACTGATGTTAATACTTTCTCAGAATTTCTAGGCAAATGATTAGAGACTACCAGGGATTATAAATTCTAGGATCTCCTGGGACAGTTTTCTTTTGCTGGAATGTTTTTTTTTTTCAAGTTTGTGTCAGGAAACCAGATCTGTGGACAGTAGTAACAGTAGAGACTACCCATAGTGGAATACTTTTTTTATAAATATTTAACAGTACTAGCATTGATGTGGAGTGGGCTTCTGTGTAGCATTAACTTGAAATATATTGGTTTATCTGAGCTTTCTTCACATTTGGGGATTGCACATTGCTGGCGATCACCAGAAGTCATTATATATTTTATGGTGAGGGTCTGTGGAAGAAAGCAAAGGACGTTTATGATGATCACAAGAAATTGATCACTGTTGTGGCTTGGTGGGTGGTGGTAATGGTGCAAAGAGTTTGAAAAGCTACAAGCTGAAATATATTACTGTTGTTATTTGTTCTTTTTACTGTTTCTGGAGAAATCTAGACAGCTGTGTGAACAGTGCTAACAGATACACATTGCCCAGAGAACAATGAACTTCAATTTATTTATTTTTTAGTTTCATTTGGGCGGCACAGTGGTGCAGCGGTTAACGTTGTCGCCTCACAGCAAGAGGTTCTCCGGTTCGATTCTCGGCTGGGGTGCCTTCTGTGTGGAGTTTGCATGTTCTCCCTGTGTTCGCGTGGGTTTCCTCTGGGTACTCCGGTTTCCTCCCACATTCCAAAGGCATGCATCTGGAGCATTTCTCCCTGGGCCTCCGCTGAAAACAGGCTCTGTGGAACCTAGTCAGACTTTCCCGGTCAACAAATGATGAATAAATAAATAAATACATTTTGATGTAGTTGCCATTTAGATGTGGTGCTCTGTAGCAGAAAGTGGATTTGCATTATCTTGGCAGTTATCTCACCAGTTTTGGTGATCACACATCATAAATTATTGTGTTAAGAGGTTGTTTGAGGGTTGCAATCTGTGGGTGAAAGCAGAGGGCAGTTATGGTGATCACAGTAAAAGTAATCATTACTTTGGCTTGCTGGAAATGCAGGAAATGTATAACGTCTGAGATCTCTAAGTTAAAATACATTAATGTAATATTTTAACATTACTAATCACAACATACTGTGTAAGAGGGGTATGAAGATTGTAGGAGTCATATTAGGGAAGGTAAGTTGGCAGGGTATATATGAATACAGTTATGTGATATGTGTGTGAGTGTGTGAACAAGTTGAGTTGAAATACATTATTAAGTCCACTGTGACTTTCCCTTTCTGTACAGTCACAAATATGAAATGTGTACAGAAAGTGCCCATCATGTTTAGAGATCTAGGTTATGTATTAAACCAGAGGTCAGATTACTTTGTTTTATTCATGTAAGACAGTCATCAAAATGGCAAGTTTGGCATGAGGGGTTATGTATCTGTGTCCATGAGCACTATAATGAAATAAGTTACTGTGGTTGTTATTTCTTATACTTTCCTCACCATCAAACATTAAAGATGTACACAGAATGTGGGCACCTTTTTTTGGGGGGAGTGGGGTGAAAAGGTATGCTTTACATGGAAGTACAAGGTTGTTATATGATCACCATCAAATAAAAATTATACAGCTTGTTGTATTGCAGAGTACATGTCTAACAACAGCAAGATGAAATACAGAACGGTGACCATTAAGATTTTCATTTTCTTCACAATGAGTTACCAGCAGTATATAGAACACTGGTGTTATTTTTCAGGGGCAGGTGATCTGATCCTGTTTGCTGAGGGTAGTGTATTTGTATGATGGCTTCACAGTCAAAACTGGCATACTGTCTCAGAAGAGACACGTTTTACTAAGACCATGCACCTTTGTGTATTTTATACCAAAGCATTTTATTAGAAGTCCCTTTTTTATTGTGAACTGTCATAGGGAAATTGACATAGTCACAGATATTCAGCTTGCATATCAAGCATTCCATAGGTTTTTATTGTCACAGTGTAGCACTATACCACCGTTCCATCTGTGGACTGTGTAACCAATGCTTACAAGATGGGGTGAAACTAATGTTTAGAATATATATGTGCTTAAGTCATCATTAGACTGAAAGAAAACAATATTTTTATTACACAAGCCAGTGCAATATTTATTTTAATGTGTGTAGATTCAATACTTCATTCTGTGTAATTGCAAGTGTAAGCTGTGCCATCAGAATCAAGACACAGATGCAGTGAAGTCCTTGGGGATAGAATGGAATTCTTGATAATGTTTTGTATCCAAGTGTCATATTAGAATGCTTTGACTTTGTTATTTTGCCTTCAGGCAATTGACATGTGACCTTCTATTTACAGCTGATAAGCCTAATATTTCTTAGGGGGTTTGTTGTTGCAATTTTACTCTATACTTGTTTCCTATTTGATCATTGCACAAAACGTGGCATAAAATTAATGCTCATTACATAAGTGAGCTAAGTTCTCATTATATAAGAAGTATAAATCCTACCTTTTTTTTTTCACTTGTAAAATATCATGACTAAGCTGCTGTTTATTCTGCTAATGTGGGTGTCTCAAATTCAGCAGTGAGCAGCAAGGAAATGCCTTAGGGTAGAATAAATGGGAGGCTTGTGTGCATTTTGTGGATGATCACCCTATTGTTAATACTTTAAAGTTTCATGGAGGACACACACACACACACACACACACACACACACACACACACACACACACACACACACACACACACACACACACACACACACACACACACACACACACACACATACACACACATATCTTTTAATGGGACAGAGCACTGATGCACATGGACTTATTTCAGACTCAACCTGGTTGTCCAGAAAACAGCACAAAGAAAAGATGTAACAAGCATGCACAGTGGACACAAGTAAGGTATATATTTACAAGCTAGCAATACTGTAATCTAAAACAATGAGTAAAAAAGTCATACTGAAAAAAACCATCAGTAAAAGTCAAAAGAGAAATCTAGTAA
Organism: Protopterus annectens; assembly: GCF_019279795.1. NCBI lineage: Eukaryota > Metazoa > Chordata > Ceratodontiformes > Protopteridae > Protopterus > Protopterus annectens. The sequence goes on from NC_056746.1 coordinate 1,497,318,886, forward strand.
TGCTAGACTTTCCACTGGGTGAAAACAGAGGTTTAAGGAATCACACAGTGGAAAGTCTAGCCTTGCTAGATTTTTTCTTTTAGTAATACTATAATAGAAGCATTATATAACAATCATGCACTGGAGAACATAAGGTAGTTAACATTTGCATGATAGAGTTGTATAGTATAACATAAATGTGTATGTATTGATCAACTTATGGATGCTGATTTTGGGTAAAGAGGGCATGAGGATGGAGGAGGATGAAAAGCGAGATACAGAGTAAAGAATAGTGGTAAGTTAGGTCATGTAGAGGAGAAGTAGGTGAGGTATCAGAGATAGAAATTATATTCTGTTTCCACTGTCATTGTTATGCTCAGTGTATGCATAGTACAAAAATGGCTTCAAGCAGTTCTTTTCTGATTTGTCATTATGTTAGAAGTAACAGTCGTCTATATCATTCATATTGTTTTTATTTCCAATATGCCATAGCTGACATGCCAGATGTTTGAGCAGTTGATATGTGAACTCAAATATAAAGTATTGTTTCACTGAAACCCTTAAGATAAAATTAGAGTCTTGTAGCTGATCATCCTCTTACTGCATTCTGAAAGTTTATTTTTTCTCCCCAATACCTTTATTGAAATATCACTTGTGACATAGGCAAATTTGCACTCATATAAAAGTAATCAAACTATATTAACATAAACATTGTTCTTCATGCATATTGCTATATATCATATAACCTAAACAATATTACATACATTATTCAAGTCCTGCCTTTTTTTTAAACAAGAAACATCTTCATTAAACCGTCACTTACTACACAGGCAATCATACATTTATATAAATGAAAACAAACCACACCGACACAATACTAGTTGCAAGCATTTTGCATCACAAACCATACCGACACACTCCCAGTTTCAAACATTATACACTACATATAATCTACCCAATCTTTCTCACTCAGACATTACATAGCTCATTTAAGTCTTTCCACCTTTTAGATCTCATTCCTCCCTTGTGGTATTGTTCCCACAATTTTCATTTTTTCCTGTGCAGTTTGTTCCTGCCATTTTGTAAAGGTCTCAATTCCAGTTGTTTTATCTCTATTACTATAATCACTACTTCAGGTGTAGTTGGTTTAGATTTTGATTTCCATTTTCTAGTAATTGCTTTTTTGGCATAGCTTAGAAAAAACATCTCCCTCATCAGACCAATCTGCCCACCCAGCAGCTCTGACAGTGTATCCTGCAGTGAATCCTTAAAGTATGCCAACTCACCAAACTCCCAGAAAATATGTTCTCTTTCTTCCCCTTCACACCTCCAACATTTACTGTCTGCCTGAGGAAAAATTCTCTGGAGTCTGCTTGGGGTATAAAATATCTATGGAAATATTTCCAGGCAAAAATCCTAAATCTTCTAGGTTTTTTTTGCATGTTTTGGAGACATACATATATCCTGCAATTTTGTCTTTGTGAATTGCTTATCTAATCTCTCTTCCCAATCCTTTCTAACCTCCTATAATTGATTCATGTAGTTATCATGCAATATTTTATATACTGTACTAATTATTCCTTTTTTAATGGCAGTGTCTGTTCTAGATTCCATTTAAAAAATTACCAGTGCTGGTCTTTTGTTTAGGATCCCACTATTTATTTCTGTTTGCCTATACTGTGATATCAGTCCATGATAAGGAAGGCAATCTCTAACCTGCAGTCCAAATAATTTCTTGGCGTCTTACCATTCTGTAATCTTTCCTCTCTCTAGTTTATTTGTTCCCAATACCGTGGTTTCTTTGCCAGTTTTTTTACAATCAATTCCATCCCCCTCTTGTCTGTATCCCTAATTGCAATCATCCCTATCGGCAGAATCTCCTTCCTTCTTCCTATGTTGGTTTAGTTCTCAGAATACTTTCTGCTACTTTATAGATATAATATTCTGCATGATTATTGTTATTCTCCTTAAAGGCCTGCATCCAAAATCCCAGTTTGTCCTTGTTTCTTGAGCTTCCCCCATGTTTCATCATCCCTTTCCACTTTTAATGATAGTTTTCTGCTTGTGATATGTATAGGAGTCTTAACTGTGTTGCTCTCAAATACTCCTTCACATAGGGTAATCCCAGTCTGCCCTGTTCTACTAGAGGAATCAGCTTATTCCACTTGACTCTTGCCATCTTTCCCTCCCAGATAAAGGCCTTCAGCTCTTTAGTAATTGCTACCCACAACTTCTCCTTTAGTTGATAAAAATATGCCTGACCTGTGTGTAAGACTAAAGGGACCAAAACATTTTAATTGCTTGCATCTTACTATCCATGTAACAAAGGTTCCATTTTCTGTTTGTGTATTATCTTTTGTTTAGTCTCTTCCCACATATCCTTAGCCACCACACTAGAATAATTTTTAATCCATACTCCTAAATAACATTCTGAAAGTTTCTTAATGAAAGGTCAAATAGGAACTGAGATATGGCCCTTTACAGGTAGGCACTACATATGTATGTTTAGTGCTCACTGTCACAGTCTGGCATTTTGTATTATACACAGTTTACATATGGAATAATGTTTTTAACTACTTTTCATTGTGTGGAAGTAAGCAGTGGCCTTGAATATTTCTCTACTGAGCTGTTATTAGATCAAGCAAAATATTGTACTTTTCACCAGAAAAAAATGAATTTATTTTCATTATAACATACCATGCTTTCAGTCAATCAAATCTGTAGGATCAGATTCAGAGGTGTGATGCCCTGGAAACTGTGATATTAGAATTCCAGTCATAATTGTGTTTTGTAGCAGAACAATCTGTTTTTATTACCCACAAGTTTTTATGAAATCTCAAAGGGGGACAGAGATGTAGCCTTTCAAAGACAGGCGCTTGTGGCTTTACCTCATATGCCTTCATTGCCACAGTCTGACATTTTGTATTATCCTGTATTTTCTCTGTGGGTGCTATGCTGAACGTCTTCTGATTATGCTGAGCACAATAATAGTGTAGTACTTCTTTTCTAGGCTGTCTTTAAACCAAAAGCAAAGATTCTATTTATTTCTGCTGAATATTGAAGGTGTTTTTCACTTAAATTATGACAGCCCCCCCCCCCCAGGTTAGACATGCAGTGAACTGCATTAGAAGTAAATAAAGGACATGTGTCTTTACAGCTTGTACTACCAGCTAATTCCATTTTGTATCTGAGATTCATGCTATATTATTTTGAGAAATGTGATCCTTTATTGTTGACTACCACCAGTATCCTTTTGTGTGCATGTGGTCATTCTGTTTCTGCTATTTGTTTATTTTGCCTTTTTTTCAAGCTGACAAACTCGGTATTTTTCTGAATCTTATCACTCTTATGTCATTATGAAATAAAAACCAAAAATAATCCTTCTTTCCAGGAAAAAAATAATTTCTGTCATTTCATAAGCTGCAGCAAAATACAAGATTATTTCTATGTTCTCTAAAATATTTTAGACCTTGCAAATCCAAATGAAGGTGGTATTATCAAGGGGCCCTTTCTTGAAAACTCCATATTAACATTCTGAAGCAGTATTCCAATTAAAGGCTCTCAAAAAATTCAAAGCCGAACCATAAACAAATAAACTATAAAAATGGCTTAAAAAAAACAACAAAAAAATTCCACACACTTTATTGAATGATAAAATAAAAATGTATAAAAACATATATAAAACCAACTGGTAAGCACTTTCATTCAAACTTTACTTCATCAGCCACCAGAACTTCTTTGGAAGGAGTTCCAAAAAGGAATGTTAACGTTTAAAGGAACAATGGTGCTGCTGGTGGTTATGGAGTAGTGGATAATCTTTTGCAGAATTGTTTGAAGGGTCCAGCCAATCCTTTCATCAATGAAGGACAAACCTCCAAAATTAGCCAGATTTGAGGACAGATTTGACTGTTGAGTTTAATGTTCTTGAGAAAGATATGGCAAAAATCAAAAGATTTCAGTGGGATATTTTATTTTTTGGTGTCTGATAAAGTTCATTTTGAAGAAAGCACTTACCAGTTGGTTTTATATATGCTTTTATTTTATTATTTAATAAAGTGTGTGTATTTTTTGCCATTTTTAAGATGTTTTTGTAGTTTATTTTGAAGCAGTTGTTAGGTGTTTCTATTTGAAGATAGGCTAGAATTCAAGGCAGAATAGCCTTTGTAAATTAATACCGTGGAAATTTTATAAAACAGTCAACTGAAACAAATGTGCAACTTTCAGTCAGCTCTTTTCATATTAACATATGTAATTGATGATGGTTTCATTTCTGGTCTAAAAAGAATAAGAATTTCTGTAAGGTGATCTTTTTTTTGTGTGTGTGTGTGTGTGTGTGTGTGTGTGTGTGTGTGTGTGTGTGTGTGTGTGTGTGTGTGTGTATATATATCACACACAAAGAGAGAGAGAGGCATAAAAAATGCCATTAAAATATTTTTTTCAATTAAATTCAAGGCTCAGCTTTTCATTTGTCTTTATCTTTGAGCCCAGTGTAAGGATTTCTGGCACTAATTATACCAATAACATACCTGGGAATTTTCATCAATAAATGCTGTTTTGGAGATGTAGGCTTTTAAATACAAAGAACAAAAATATCCAGAAACCACCAATATTCTTGGGGAGGCTTTCTGAAAATGTGTAGCAGTTAAAGGGTTTAATACAACTCGATAATGACCCAAATTGCATTAACCATAAGCATCTTATTTCAGCAATAACTAAAATACATAAGGATGTGATATCACTTGTTCTGAATTACTCAATAAGCATATGCTGGTTGCCTGCTTGCAGATACCAGGGACACTAAATGAAAGACGTTTTCAGCCATAATGGCCTTATGTCAGGCACAGGAATGTGTAATTGGGTAGGTAATATTAATTAAAATCCCTATTGTGTTAAGTACAATTCTTTGGCGGCCACGGTGGTGCATCGGTTAGCATTGCCACCTCACAGTAAGAGGTTTTCCGGTTCGATCCTCGGCTGGGGTGCCTTCTATGCGGAGTCTGCAAGTCCTCCCTGTGGTCGCATTGGTTTCCTCCCATATCCCAAAGACCTGTTGTAGGTGGATTGGACACTCTAAACTGGCCCTAGGTGTGAGTGTGTGTGTGCCTTCTGTGGAAGGCACCGGGCTGGCAACTCCACACTGTAAAACTCCACTGCCAACCATGAGCGGACAGGTGATCCACTGTGGTGACCCCTAACTGGGAAAAGCAGAAAGAAGAAGAAGAAGATTGTGTTAAGTACAATTCTTTGCTGGGACACCTCATTCTCCTTCTAGTCGATCTGAAGGTTTTGGATGATTTGTAAGCTCTCTGCAAATCATAGCTTTTGCTGTAGCAGGCAACTGAGTAAATGTCAGGAAAATCCTACTAGGACAGCTGAACTTTATTTGGGGTTAATCAGAGTCTCTTTAATTGATGGCAGGTGTGTACCCATGCAACCAGTTTATTGTACATTTTTTATTTTTAATATTTTTTTCCAGTAACAGATTTGTTTGTTTTTCAATTCAGTTGAATTGTACAGGTTATAGGTCACATTAAAAGGTGGGAAAAGTTTTGAAATGATTTATTGTGGTCTCCTTTTTTTATATCACAAAAGCCTGACATTTTAACATGGGTGTGTAAACTTTTTATATCCATTGTATCTATGAGTTGACGTTACACCCCACCTCTTAACTACAGTATTCTTTAGACACTTTGTGTCCTACTTAGCTGATTCCCTCATCTCCATTTCATTGAATTTTAAGCATTAATCACATGATGATATTACCTATTTGACAAACTCACTAATACATTTCTTCAAATGCTCTATGTTCAACATTTACTGATGCATAAGTATCTTTTATACTGTAATAGATGCATTTATTTTATATGAATGTTATATGAATGTAATCTAATTAGCAAATGTTATGTGTAATTGTTAATGTGTATTACTTTATATCTGTTCATGTGTATTACCGAATGTCTGTTTAAAAATATTTGCAAGATGTTAGAGCTTTTCTTCCCAAGCCTCCACTGTACCACTGAACTTTTTTACTAAATCCAGTTGGACAAACATAATAAACAAAAGCAAACTAAAATAAATAAAATATGGATATGCCCCGTCTTTCCTGAAGGTCTGAAAGAGTGGTAAGCTCTACATCCAGGTAAAGCTGGAACATTTTTGTTACACTAGCACTGAGTTTCTGCAACTGTGCAGATATGTGTGTGTGTTCAAGTGTCAGGTAAGTCTCAGGATTGAGCATTTTCTTGTTTAGACTTGCAGCATTAAGCAATGCCAAATTACTATATGCCTAGTTGGGATCTGATATGTTAGAAGGTCAAAAACACTGACTGTACCTAAAAAAGTTGTTATGGGGTAGAACATGTCTTGGACAATATGTTGAAGCACTAAGAGGAGAGATGCAGGCCATCCTTGTTGAAGTAGGTTGGATTCTCCTAAGCTGACGCACATTGGATCCCCCTTGAATGACACAAGTTGCTGAGCTAACTGTTGAAGTCAGTTATTTTCTGTTTGTGCTGTGGCGTAATTTGTGGTAATGGTCTGATAATGCTCAAGACTAGCTGCTTTCCATCCTCAGACACATTCCTTGATAGCTTAGTCATGTATCTCTTCACATTTTACAGTAAAGATCGTCTAACCATCATGCTGCCCTTGGAAGGCCTGGTGAGTGAAATGTGAATTTATCTCACTGTTTTAAGTGTATTCTTTAAAGACTATGACTTTGATGTGCAGCCACATTGTCTGGCATCCTTACTCTGTGTGCAGTATGGATGACCGTTGTTGGGGAGGACATAGTGGATGCTGTTGTATGTATAGTGGGCAAAATGTGAATATGTAGCAGATGTCTGGGTTTGCTGGTGAATTACCTAGGAGGCTTGAGAGAAGATTTTTTCAGTACCTCAGTGTATATGGGCTTAGTGTTTGAGTTGTATTGTTGTGGGGTAAGTGAGAGGTTTGTCTCCATTTTGTATAGATCTTTACATATCTCATAAGTAGATTTTTATATCTTTTAACAGTAAGGGTCTGTGTAAACATGAGACATTTGCTATTTTGTCTCAGGGTACCTAGTGTTTGCAGACTGGCAACAGATGTAGTAACAGACTGAGGTTCCATGTTGACAATTACAATACTGTGTATCAAAAAATAAATAAATGAAATTGTTTGAGAATGCATGCATAGGTGCCACAGGTTACTAAACAATCACAGTGCAATATGTCAAGAAGTAGTTTGGAAATGCAAGCAGGGAAGCCACACAATGCTAAGCAGTCAGAGCACAATTTATTAAAAGCAGCTTAAAAATGCTGCACAGGTGCCATAGACACAATATATATGTTTATACGATAATATAAGTGGGACCAGAAACGCAGTAAGGTCGGGTAAAGCAATACAATACTGCAAAACAGTTTTAAAGTTCAAAATAAACTGGCTCAGGAGCCACAAATAAGTAGGCCTAGAAGCACAGTAAGACTTAAAGGCATATAATATTGCAAAGCAAATATAATTTAATACATGCAATATGTAATAGTTTAAAAAATAGGAAGCAATTTGTGCAAGACATGGCTGGTTGATTAACCTAATGTAATATCATTTCTCCCTTTTTTAATTTCTCCAAGTCTTTTAGGTTTCTAATACCATGATGGGAATGGACCCCATTTAACTCGAATTACGATTAGAGTTCATGAAATTAGTATCGTTTCAGTCTTTGATGTCATCCAGAAGTGGTCTTCACGGCACCCGCAATGTGTCCAGTAATAATAACTCCTTCTTCAATTCGTATGGAGTTAAATTTATTAACAGCACATCTAAATACAATTGTAGATTATTTTTTATAAGGCCCGTTGCTCCTACTACCATTGGAACTCTGTGAGTATCTTTCTTCCACATGTCAGCAAATCGTGGTATTTTATGACTGTGTTTCTCTGTATGCAGTACACTGTTGTCACTGGATGTAGTGATTGCAGTTATCATTGCTACTTTTGCCTTCTTTTCATGGACCACTATATCTGGTTTTCTCGCATCTATCTTTTGAACTGTTGGTAATGGGTGATCACATGTGATGTAGACTTCATATTTTTCTATGACTTTGTGGCTCATGTTTCCAGTGTTTTTAGGCCACTTCAATGCCATAATGTTTGCACAATCTCCAGTGCAACAGTCTTACCTCATTATTATGATTTCAGTATACAGTCCTTCTGCCATTAGTATGTCACAACCAGCAACAAGGTGTGCAACTTTTTCCAGTTCTGTTTCAGTAAACCTACATTTGTCTTTTTCTCCCACATATTCACTGGACCTTGTAAACCAACATGTACATAGCCCACTAACTTGGGCCGTCAATGTTAACCTTTCATCCTTTGGTTTGAATTTGCCTCTTCTTAACCTTTCCTGCATTCGATCCTGATCAACCTGAGATTCTTCCAGACATCCTCTGTACTTGCAACTATATTTATGCATTTTCCACATTTCTCACCTTCTCATCTGATCCTACAACTTATAGTCTCTCTTTTGTTTTTTGGCACATTCAGTTGCTGCCTGATTTTTATCTACTTCTGGTTTGATTTCCATTCCTGCTTGATGCTGATATGCTTTTGCTAGACTAAGCAGAGAGGTCATCTTAGATATATTCCCCTCATGTTTCAAAGCTTTCACTATGTTTGGGTCTTGTGAGCTCAGCAGATATGTGTGCAGTCCCATGAATGCACATGTAATCAATTTCAGGGAGACCCACACCTCCTTTGGAATGGGGAAATATATAATCTTGGCCACTGATTTTTTATAAATCATTTGATGAGCATGAAGCATCCATCTTATTTTCCTGTCTAATCTATCCAACAGCTTTTGGGGCCAGTCAATTCACTCCAAAACTGTAAGTTAGGGCAGGAAGAGCAAATTCATTTATAGAATAAAAGCAGGCAGAGGCAAGGCTCCAGTTTCTTCAGCTGATTTATTACAAGACACACAAGCGCTTTCACCACAAGGCTTCTTCAGGTGTATAAAAAGCAGCACTCAACACACCCATTCTTATACTAAGCATTAGCTAGTCACATGATTAAAAAGAGAAAACTCTTAAAGGCACAAAGAACAGTTGTATTCAACCCACAGTAAGATGCATAGTAAAATATATAAAAACTTCATTGCAAAAACCACATTTCATAAAAGCAATATTACAAAAAATACATATTTACACATACCCATAAACCACATAAATGTAACAGATTCTACCTACGTAATGGTCTATTTTTCAGGATGGGTCTCAATGGTACATGGTCATTAAGACCATGTCCTGTGTTCGCTCTTAATCTCACAATCCATTTAGCCTCCAGGTTCTCAGTTTGAACTTTGGTGTCACTACCCCTCAAGTTCTCAGTGTGTTGATCATTCGTTTCTTTAATGTGTTTTGCTAAAGCATTGAACACACTACCCTTCTTAATATGGTATAGGTGTTCCTTGATCCTATTCCTTAATAGTCTATATGTCTTTCCCATGTAGAATTTACTGCATACTTTGCAAGTAGCAAGGTAAACCACATGTGCAGTATCACACCTTGCACTGGTTCTTAGTGTATAAGTTACACCAGTGTCTGGATGCAGAAACTCCATATCTTGATTTATAAATTTACAGAACTGGCACCTAGTGCACGGTTTAGTCCCTGGTGTATCCTCAGTCCTGCTTTGGTCTCTGGGATTGCAAAGTCGTCGCCTTAGCGACTTCTTATTTTTAAAAGTAAACTGTGGATGTGTTCCTAACAGATTGCTAACTTGTTTATCAGATGTCAAGATATTCCATTGCTTGCCTATGATGTCTGTGTAGTACCTTATGTTTCTAGAATAGCTAAAACACATTTTAAGTGGTTGTGAGATTTGTTTCTGTTGACCCCCATTGCATAAATCACTCTCTACCTGTTCAGAGAACTAGGGTCTGGCTCTACTGTGTCTAGAGTTTCTCACTGTCGTAATACTTTGATTGACAGGTTTCTGGTCATAGCCCCTCTCTGCTAGTTCTATATTTATCTTGTCTAGTTGTTCCACAAAATCTGTTTCTCTAGCATTCAATCTAGAGGCCCTGTAAGCTTGATTCTGTGCAACATTCCGAAAAATGTATTGAGGGTGCATGCTATCTTTTCTTAGTAAACTGTTCACATGACATCCCTTCCTAAACATTTTAGTGCTCAGTGCACCATTAAGTTCTTGTATAATAGAGACATCTAGAAAGCTAACTTCAGTATATGAACAGTTCATGGTGAATTTAAGAAAATGTGTTGAAGCATTAATATAGTCTACAAACATCATTAGCTGTTCTATAGACCCCCCCCCCCCCATAAAAGGAAAAGGTCATCTACAAACCTTACTGTGGGCTGAATACAATTATTCTTTGTGCCTTTAAGAGTTTTCTCTTTTTAATCATGTGACTAGCTAATGCTTAGTATAAGAATGGGTGTGTTGATTGCTGCTTTTTATACACCTGAAGAAGCCTTGTGGTGAAAGCGCTTGTGTGTCTTGTAATAAATCAGCTGAGGAAACTGGAGCCTTGCCTCTGCCTGCTTTTATACTTTGGATTTGTTTTGTGTTTTTGCAGAGGTACCTGGTTACTGCTGGAATTATATTCTGCTTTGCTTATTTTTGGTTCTACATTTTGCAACGGATCCAGGGAGATGGCCACAGGAATGCCTACAGGAACAGAGAGCATTGAATTGGAGTATAATCCTGTTTCAAAAATTACATGGACTGAACTCAATGTTAATCAATTTATATTTAAGGTGACCGAGAAAGCTAATCCATTACTGAATAATGAACTTGTTCTAGATGGAGATGAATGCATGAAATGTAGACATTGTGGCACTGAAAAGTGAATTATTCTTGTTAGAAAAAGACTTGCTCAAACTAAAAAGAACACAGTTTGAGAAATTTCATCTCCAAACTTGTATTGCTGAAGGCATTGTGCCTCGGGGTTTGAGAATTCTTAAAATGCCCGCTCAAGCGGACTGTGACCCTTTACTATTAAATGAATGGCAGAAATTAAATCTACAGACCAGTGCTGGCTACTTAAAACTATTGTCTGACTTTGCTGAAAAAGAAGAAACAAAATTACTACTTCAGATCAAGAACAAATATCTTGATCTGTATAAAAAATATGACCCTGCTTCGATTGTGAAGCCAATAAATGATATGCTTGAGAATGTTCTTGTCTATTCTCGCAAGTTAATACAAATCAAGTTAAAAAAGTTATATAGAGACAGACTAGATTTTTCACGAGGCCACATCTTTATGTGGCCGAGAGTGGCTAACAATAATAACATGGCCAATACTCAAACCCCTGTAGTTGAGTCAACCAATCAAGGAAGCATCATTGAGGTTCCAGCTAATCGGACAGCCACCATGACAACTTCCATTAATCGAGAGCCTGAAGACCTCCAGGAAATGGATGAGGGGAGGGCTCAGATAACTAGCGACCTAGGTGGCATCACGCCGACGACTGAGACAACAGTGGTAAGAAGGAAAACTATCACAACCACAGCACAAGTTCATCAAGAAGTGACTGGTGAAGCTTTGAATAGATGCGATCTTGATGATGGCATCCATACTTCTTTTTTAGAAAGCCTACGACCTTCAGGTCTGACTTTCCCTCTTCCAACCAGGAACAGGTCTGTAAGCCGAGGAAGAGGAGGCTTGAACCATGGACAACAGAGAGGGAGAAGTATGACCAGAAACAAAAGGAAGCACCCAGAAGGAACGGTGAGTCCATACACAATAAAGAAAGCCTTCATGAACAGCAAAAATTAATAGTTAATTTATCAACTCATACTCTATCTAGATATGAATGTAATGTGTTGAAAAAAGGACTTTTTTTTTATTCTGACTGCTGACTCTGACATTACTGAAATTGTATTTGATATTAAGTTATTTACACGCAATTTAATGTTGAAAATTATGTATTCTAATAATGGTGAAAATGGGGAATTTATGTTTAAAAAGCCAAGCTCTTTTTTACCCAAATTAAATCCTTTGGTTTCTGCATTTGAACAGTTATGTTTAGATGATGTTTGTAGAGTGTTTCATGAACAAAAATTACACCCTAGTAGCAGCAGACAGTGCAATTTATCCATGGATGAATTTACAGCATTAAATAATTTACAAACAAATCCATGTATCATGATATGCCCTGCAGACAAGGGAGGACAGATTGTAATTTTGAATAGGGAAGACTATGACAGGAGAATGCTTGTTTTATTAGCTGATGACACATTTTATAAAGTTATTACTTTATCACAAGTTAATAGAATGGTTGAATATGTGCACAACAAGCTAAGGGAAATAGCCAGGATGGGTCTCATTGATGAAAATTTATTAAAATACTACCTTATATTTAACCCCACTACCCCAGTGATTCAAGGATTACCCAAGGTACACAAAAATAGGGAAAATCCTCCTATGAGGCCCATTGTAGCTGGAAGCAACTGGTGCACTGAGTCCATTTCTATTTTTGTGGAGAAATTCCTTAGGAATCTGATTAAATGGTCAGACTATATCTTGAAGGACACTGAACATTTTGTGAGAGACTTATACAGATTTGCATGTGAAAGAGAGCAACAAGCCTGTAAACAACAAATGCTGTTAGTTACCCTTGATGTGGTGTCACTTTTCACTGTTATTCCAAATGACTTTGGGATTAATAGTGTAACTCAGTTAATGCTTTAAACCAGGGAGTATGATAGAGATATGGTGGACCTAATACGGTTACTACTAGGTCTGGTACTGGAGAATAATGTGTTCATGTTCAGGGACAAGGTCTACTGGCAATGTAACGGCGTAGCCATGGGAACATCATGTGCTAACAGTTATGCGAATGCTGTAATGTCCAAATGGGAACAAGATAATTTGGTTGTGGGTGACTTTAAAGATGATATATTATTTTTTTGCAGGTTTGTAGATGACCTCTTCCTTTTATGGGGAGGGGGGTGGTATATAGAACAGCTAATGATGTTTCTAGACTATATTAATGCTTCAACACATTTTCTTAAATTCACCATGAACTGTTCATATACTGAAGTTAGCTTTCTAGATGTCTCTATTATACAAGAACTTAATGGTGCACTGAGCACTAAAATGTTTAGGAAGGGATGTCATGTGAACAGTTTACTAAGAAAAGATAGCATGCACTCTCAATACATTTTTCGGAATGTTGCACAGAATCAAGCTTACAGGGCCTCTAGATTGAATGCTAGAGAAACAGATTTTGTGGAATAACTAGACAAGATAAATATAGAACTAGCAGAGAGGGGCTATGACCAGAAACTTGTCAATCAAAGTATTACGACAGTGAGAAACTCTAGACACAGTAGAGCCAGACCCTATTTCTCTGAACAGGTAGAGAGTGATTTATGCAATGGGGGTCAACAGAAACAAATCTCACAACCACTTAAAATGTGTTTTAGCTATTCTAGAAATATAAGATACTACACAGACATTATAGGCAAGCATTGGAATATCTTGACATCTGATAAACAAGTTAGCAACCTGATAGGAACACATCCACAGTTTACTTTTAAAAATAAGAAGTCGCTAAGGTGACAACTTTGCAATCCCAGAGACCAAATCAGGACTGAGGATACACCAGGGACTAAACCGTGCACTAGGTGCCAGTTCTGTAAATTTATAAATCAAGATATGGAGTTTCTGCATCCAGACACTGGTGTAACTTATACACTAAGAACCAGTGCAAGGTCTGATACTTCACATGTGGTTTACCTTGCTACTTGCAAAGTATGCAGTAAATTCTACGTGGGAAAGACAGATAGACTATTAAGGGATAGGATCAGGGAACACCTATACCATATTAAGATGGGTAGTGTGTTCAACGCTTTAGCAAAACACATTAATGAAACAAATGATCAACACACCTTTACATTTATGGTATTAGGTAAATGTTATGAGAACTTGAGGGGTGTGACACCAGAGTTCAAACTGAGAACCTGGAGGCTAAATGGATTGTGAGATTAAGAGCTAACACAGGACATGGTCTTAATGACCATGTTCCATTGAGACCCATTCTGAAAAATAGACCATTACGTAGGTAGAATCTGTTACATTTATGTGGTTTATGTGTATTTGTAATATGTATTTTTTGTAATATTGCTTTTATGAAATGTGGTTTTTGCAATGAAGTTTTTATATATTTTACTATGCATTTTACTGTGGGCTGAATACAATTGTTCTTTGGGCCTTTAAGAGTTTTCTCTTTTAATCATGTGACTAGCTAATGCTTAGTATAAGAATGGGTGTGTTGAGTGCTGCTTTTTATACACCTGAAGAAGCCTTGTGGTGGAAGCACTTGTGTGTCTTGTAATAAATCAGCTGAAGAAACTGGAGCCTTGCCTCTGACTGCTTTTATTCTTTGGATTTGTTTTGTGTTTTTGCAGAGGTACCTGGTTACTGTTGGAATTATATTCTGCTTTGCTTAAATTCATTTATAGTTTGAATTTTGTTCCTTGATGGTCAATGCTGTTTTCAGAATTAACTTAAGTCTTCCAAAATATTCCTTACTAAGTTTTATTTGCATTTGTTAATGTTTATTATTGATCCTTCATCGATTCCCAAATATTTATACACTCCCTCTTGCTCTAGTTCTTTTATACCACATTCTTGTCCCAAACTGATGTTTTCTTGGTGCAGCAGTTTTCCTGCTTTAAAGGTTGCTTTTGCACATTTATCAAGACCAAACGACATTCTTATATCATCTGAAAAAGTGTTGACTACTTGCAGTTCTGCTTTCAGTTCTTCATCTGATGAGCTATACAGTTTTAAATCATCGACAAAGAGAAGATGAGAAGTCTTTACCCTTAGTTGTTTTCTAGGAGCCAAATTATAGCCATTGCCTAATCTGTTAAGTATAAAATAATAAAAACCAATCAACGGAAGGAACTAGGCAGTGATGAATCTCACAAAATCCAAAGAGAATAAGTCCAAAAAAGTATCAGTTCAACTCATAAAAGCCAAAAAGCCAAAACCAGAACAAGAAAATGTAAAGACAGCAAATGTTGAGGAAGTAATTTATTGTACATTAAAAAATCCTGTCCCCTTAGCTTAGCCATCAAAGGGAGTAGAAAGCCAAGGAAACACAGCAGAATGACATGCACAGTCACAAGAGGTAACAGAAGCAATAAAAACAAGAACTGCTAAAGCAAACATCTCTAGTTCAGTGTAGCATTAAGAACAAAATTTGTACAAATTCATACACTTCTTCTAATATATTAGCATTCAGATGTGATGTCTGCCTAGAGCAGTAAACAAAAGTGTTTAGCAACATTACATTCACAGAATTTATTTTTACATTGCATTCACAGAATTTATTTTTGTTACCTTTAACATACTTCTGCATCTTAATCTTAAATTCCTAGTGGTCACCAGTTATAAAACTTCTTGCAGGAACATGTCAGGGTATACATCACATTCTGTGAATGACAAGTAACAAAGCTAGTAGTAACAAATTTAGTGACTAATATTTGTCAGTATAATTACAAATAGAACATCCCTCATGAGTAAGAAACCCTATTATCTATAGTATAGTATTATGTATAGTATTGTATGTAGCAGCATAAATAGAAGGTTAACTACATACAAGGAAATTACATCTGATATAAGAAATCAGTAGCACAGAATGCAAATCATACCACAGTAGTAGACCAGTGTGCAGTAGGTATTTAAAGCATTTATGAAAGAACACAAAAGTGAATTATTAGGAGTATATCATCTTGTCATACTGGATACTTTATTATATGCCTTAAACACATATTTTTCCATATAACCATAATGTTACAGCTTTACTGTGGAAATATTTTCTTTCATTGTAGGCAAAACTGTAGTTAGCAGCTCCCTACAGGGGAATAATGAGACCAGATGTTGGGGATAAAAGCTGTTAATTTAAAGTCAGTAGCTGTTGATGTTTTTTGGACAACTCAATCAAAATCTAATTGCCTTTGTAGCCATCAAATCCAGTTCTTATTCATTATTATTTTTGGGTATCAATAACAGAAACGTAAAATGAAATATTTTAGATGCTAATAGCTTTAAAAAAAAATAGCAAAGTTGTGGGTACCTTTGCAGAAAATATTAATAAAGAATGCAGTGAAAATTGGCTACAGAGAGCAATTAGAATTTATCACTGTGATGACAATTTTGTTTTTGTATTTTTGTTTGGCTGACAGTTGAATATGTCATCAGCTAAAAGGGATAGCTCTGGATGTCCCCTTTGTGTTCTCTTATGCAAACCTGGTGATAGGCATGGTTGGAATAGAACTCTATAATAGCAGAAGACCCCCAAAAATGTTTGTGTTCTAAGCCATGTCTGTGCTTAACAGTGGTACACAATTGATTTCTGCCACTCAGTGTTTTCAGTTTTGTAGAAAAATTAGTATTTACATAAGTTTATTACAAAAAATCATAAAATGGTTATACATTTATTATGACCCATGTTCTCTGTGAAATTATTGCAGTTTGAGACAGTTGGCATTTCCAGTAGATGTTCCCATATGTTTATGAATCTTTGGTATACAGTAGAATATGGAATATCTAGAATCATGAACTGTAATCTTATTTACTTGTTTATGTAGAAAATAACCTAATCTTGTACCCTTTTCAATAAGCATGCATCACTTCTAGTAACATTATTATAAACAGACCCATAAACTATGCAGTGCTTTCATCCTGGAGATACACCAGAAAGATAGTGAACTGTGTTCATAACCACAAGCCCTTTCTCTTTGACTTCCCACTTGGTAAATAAATTGTTTTTAATAAACTGTTAAAGGTATTCCATTGTGACTTTGTCAGATTATATTCAACAAATTATTTATCATTATCAAATTCATCAAAAAGTTGTTAACATGATTTTTACTTGCTTATGTAAATAAACTAGTATTTTAAAATGTATTGGTGCACTTATTTGTACATTTCAAAGGAGGATAAGTTTCCTGGTGGCTGTCTAGACTACACGGACCACACACAGGTTAAGACTTTACGATTTGGTCACATGGTAACACACTCTTTTTTGTGGTTTTAAGTTTCAGAGTTAGCGATACTGTTCAAAGCCTTGGTACTGTCAATGAAATATGGCGGGATAATGGTACTATGAGCTGTAAGACTGTAAGATTTCATGGGAGCATCTGTATCAACCACCACATCATCATTAACGTAAAAAGAAAAATACAGATAACTGTTATCAGATTGTGAACTACCTTCTGAAACATTATTGAAAACATTTTCATCATCATGTTTTTAATAAAGTGAGTTGTCTGCCTGGCATTTTTTTCTACATTTTTTACCTCTTGTCGTATTGTTGTGATCTGCTAAGAAGTCTTCCACGGGGACTTCCAATATGGCTCCATACTGATCAACAGCTTAATTTGAGCTCTTCTAGGATGAGAAAAAGGGCCAGTGAAGTTGTTACTTTGGGTAAGATTCAGTTACTGGCTAGTAAGTGCATTGCCTAGATGCCATCAAAGAAGAAGACTGAAGAATCTGAAAGAAAATCAACTAGAATAGGCAAAGAGAAAGCACTGGATGGGAATAATTCTTAAGCTGTTCGACAAAAAGCAGTTCAAGCATCAGTTTTAATACAAGAGATGACCTGCAGTAATTTATAGAAGAAGATAACTCAAATATGCTCAGTGAGGATTCAAATAAATAAAACACTGAAGTAATATAACCATTCAAATAACAGAAGGTTGCGAAAAACTAGAAGAAATGCTAACTTGCTATTCAGATGAACTGATAAAACTGGAAAAAAAGAGGATAAAATGAGAAATAGGCTGGCTGAGTATGAGGCTTCTCAAGAAGAGCTGTTTCAAAAAGTGGTAGTGTTAGAAGACAGAGCATGCAGAGAAAACCAGAGATTTTTTGCTGTACCAGAGAAACTGAAAGGAACAGACTTCATCATCATCATCGGTCCCCTTTTTCCTATTTTCTATATGGGGTTGGAGAAACATGTTAACTTTTGCCATCTCTCTTGATTCAATGCCACACTTCTGCCTTCTTCAATATTCATGCCTGATTGTTACAGATCTTTTTTTCACACAATCCATCCACTTCTTTGCTGGATGTCCTTCAAGAATGCAACTGCAGTCATAACATATGGGTTGTCCTGCCTCAGGCAGCCCTCGGTCGGCCGGATTCCAAAGTCTGGGTCCGACGTCGGCTGATGTCGCATTTCTCTCCGACGTCAGAGCGGCTGGAGTACATAAGCATCAGCCGACGCCATCTTATTCAGTCTTTCTTGCCGCGCGGTGCCCGAAGCAGAAGCAGTTCGCAAGTGCCGGTCGGTCAGCTCCTGTATTCTTCGAAACGAAGTCATCAAAAAAGCTAAGTACCCCGTTGGGGACCTTTTCTTGCCTCAGCCGATGTCAGAAATTACTGAAAAAGTAAATAATTGTTTGTCTTGTGGTAAACAAATACCTCATAAGGATTTCCATTCTTACTGCCTCCCTTGCCTTGGCTCAGACCACGACGTCTCAGCCTGTGCCGCCTGTGCTCGCTTCAACAAGCGCACTCTCAGGCGCCGGGCGGAGTTCGCTGAAGATTTTTCCGGCGAAAAATTTGATTACACAATTCCGTCGGAGCAACCGACAACGCATACTCCTAAGAAACGAAAAGACCGGGACCGACATCCTCGGCCCGCGTCTTCCACCGACACCACGCCAAAACTTACCGCGAGTGCCCCGGTTCCTTCTGAGGCAGTTATTCCACCGCTTCGAACCGAAGACACTGCATTACCGATACCTCTGATACCGGAGGCCACTCCGACACCAGTTATTGATTTTCCTCTGGATACTGAAACCGAGAAGATGCCCGAGACCATAGCTGTTGATAAGGTCACTCCTGCAAGTGGAGCGGCTAGGCCTCCCATGTCCATGTCTATCAAGGCCTACACACGGGCTAAGGCAGCCGGCAAGACCAAGCATCTTACTGCTAAAACCTTACCTCAGCCCACTCCTGACACTCAAATCATGTCTTTGGCCGCAGATTTAATTTCCCTGATCAGAGGTTCCCAGGCCCATCCTGAGAGAGGATCCCAGCCTCCTCCTGATAAGAGGCCGAGGGTTGAACCATCTAACCCTCTTCCTTCAGATGAAGATTCTGAGGACTCTGTTCACTCCGAAAGCCAGGAAGAGCCCTTCCAGACCTATGAGGATTCAGATGCAGAGGACTCCATTCCCTCGGCCTCTCCTCCTGAGGATATTTCTTTTGGGGAAGTTCTGCATTCCATGAGGGAGCATTTTCAGTGGCAAGGCCAGGAATATTCAGATTCCAGAAAGTGCCTTCGAACATTCCTTAAAAACCCCCAGCAGAGACCAATAGCTATACCTCCTGTGCTTGATGTTTTGGATGATCTATACTCTGACTCCAGTGTTACCCCTGTTACTCTTCCTCCTGCTCCTGTCAAGCCTGACAAATACTATAGGGTCCCAGAAACACATTCTCATTTCTTTAGGGCCCATGCTGTTGATTTAGAAACTATTTCCCAGGGGCCTAAAGGGGTTTCAGCTACCACCTCCAAAAATCATTTGCCTTCCGACAGGGAAGCAAGGTCCTTAGAGAGATGGGGGAAGAAGGTTTACACCTCAACTACTTTATCTATGAGAGCTTTCAATTGTCTCTTTCACATGTTTCAATATCAGGATTTCCTGTTAGATGATTTACAGAAAAAATTGGCCTCTCCTGAACCTTTAGATAGGAAGTCTTTGCAAGAGGCTGTTCATAATTCTCAGCAGGTTAGCAATCACTTTCTACAGTGTGGATATGATGCATTGGAAGCTTCATGTAGGGCAGCTATGACAGGGGCGGTCATTCATAGACATGCATGGTTAAAAGAACAACCTTTACCAGATCATGTTAAGGCAAAACTTCTTGATGCACCCTTGGAAAAGGACAAGCTCTTTGGTGCTAATGCTAAAGATGTGTTAAAGTCCATTGAGGAAAAAGCCAAGTCAGTTCAGACAGTCAAAGATTTCCTCCAGGTTCAGCCTCCCAGATTCAGCAGGAACTGGCCTTCTAAAAATTGGTCCTTTCCTAATCCTGAAAGATTTCAAAGGGGCAAAAACAGGCGTGCCCGAGGAAGAGGGCAATACAGAGGATCCTACAGGGGACAACAATGGCAACCAGCAAACCAAAGAGGTGACACAGGGGTTTCTCCTGCCCCGCAGGGACAATCTCAATGACTTTCCTCTAGTTCCGCTTACCAAGGAGCAAACAGAACTCCCTTGGGCGGAAAATTATCTTTGTTTTCAAACAATTGGCACAAACTGACAAAAGACAAATGGATTTTGGACATTATAGACCATGGTTACAGGTTCCACTTTCATACCTTGCCAAGAAAACAGGGCATGCCAAACCTTCCACAAAATCAGAGGACAGAGGCTATCAAGCAAATTTCTCTGCTTGCTCAGATCAAAGCAATAGAAAAAGTTCCACTACAAGAACAAGGTCAGGGATTTTATTCAAGACTGTTCCTTGTTCCAAGAAAAGAAACTCAATGGAGACCAATACTGGATTTGTCCACTTTAAACAGTTTTCTCATAGTACCAAAGTTCAAAATGCTGACTCTACAGCAACTCCTTCCCATGCTGGGCAAGGGGTCTTGGCTGATTACTCTGGACCTCAAGGAGGCATACCTGCATGTCCCTATCAGACACAGTTGCAGAAGATACCTCAGATTTCTTGCAGGGCCAGAGCATTATCAATTCTCAGCATTGCCATTTGGCTTATCTACTGCGCCCAGAGTATTTACGAAATGCCTGGCATCAGTAATTGCTCATTGCAGGCTCCAGGGGATTCAAATCTACCCGTACCTGGACGATTGCCTCATTCAAGCGGACAACAAACTAACTTTGACAAAAAACTTGAATTATGTCATACACTTGCTAAAGGCTCTAGGATACACAGTCAACTTTCAAAAGTCAAGACTTCAGCCATCCCAGCAAATAACCTTCTTAGGAGCCAAACTAGACACAGCTTCTCAAATGGCTTACCTGACAGAAGACAAGCAAAAGAATTTAACTCATTACTTCAAAAGTCTAGCAAAACTCACCTAGATGACTGCAAGGAGATTCCTACAAGCCCTGGGTTACATGAGATCCTGCATTCTCCTGGTTCCACTAGCAAGACTACACATGAGAAAGCTTCAATGGTACCTAAAAAGCTTATGGTCCCAACACAGCAACAACCTAGAAGCAACTTTACCGCTCATTCCATGTCTTCAAAAGGAATTTCTATAGTGGGCCACAGTAAGCCAGTCAAACACAGGTATGTCATTCAAAAAAACCTCAGATAACACAGACCATGACCACAGACGCCTCAGACCTTGGATGGGGGGCGCACATGGAGGGCAGATGTATTCAAGGACAATGGTCTCCAAAGGAAACACATCTGCATATCAACCAAAAAGAAATGCTGGCAGTAATGCATGCCATCGAGGCCTTCGGACAACAACTTCAACAAGGCCACCTACTAATACGGACAGACAACACCACTGTGATGTGGTACATAAACAAGCAGGGGGGCACTCTTTCTTACCCCCTTTGCAGGCTAACAATGAATCTTTGGGAAAAATCACTGAGTTTAAACATACAGCTACAATCCCAGTTTGTTCCAGGCAAAGACAATGTTCTGGCGGACAGTCTAAGCAGGAATTTCCTAGACCACCACAAATGGAGGTTACATCCAGACATTTTCATACGACTCACCTCGACATGGGGCAGGCCGGACGTAGACTTATTTGCCTCCCACCTCAATCATCAGCTACAAAAGTTCTGCTCAAGGACATATCATCCACAAGCATGGAAAATAGATGCTCTCTCATTCAACTGGAGCTGCCTAACAATCTATGCATTTCCACCTCTGCCACTGATGACCACAGTGTTACTAAAGATCAAAGCAGAGCAGCCGAAGGGGATCCTAATAGCTCCAGACTGGCCAAGACAACACTGGTACCCACTACTGCAGAGCATATGTCACAAGAAAATGTGGGCCCTTCCTCAATGGCCCCAACTTTTGACTCAACACAACTTCAGGACAGTTCATCCCAACATCCAGACGCTACAGCTAACAGCTTGGGAGATCCCATAAATAACCTCAATTTACCTCTCTCCAAGGAAGTCCAGCGGATACTAACAGAAGCCCGCAGACCATCCACCAGAAAGGCTTACTCAGCCAAATGGAAGAGATTCAGCATTTGGAATACCAGCAAGGGTCATGATACATCACTTTTGAGCATTCCACTCATTCTGGAATACTTGGCAGATATGCTACATAACGGACTTTCATACTCTTCCATAAAAATACATGCTTCAGCTATTTCAGCTAGGTACAACACTGATCCACCTGTATTTTCACATCCTTTGTTAAGGCAGTTTCTTAGAGGAATCAAGAATATAAAGCCCCCAAGAAAGGCACCAGTACCAGCTTGGGATCTCAATTTTGTCCTAGAAAAATTGACTCTACCTCCATTCGAGCCAGCAGCTTCTGTGGATTTACAATTTCTTTCCTGTAAGACAGCTTTCCTGCTGGCCATTACCTCAGCAAGAAGGGTTTCGGAATTACAGGCCCTAATGGCAATACCACCGTTCATAACTTTTCACAGAGACAGGGTCTCCTTACGAACCAACCCTACTTTTCTACCAAAAGTGGTGTCTAGGGTTTCCTTAAATCAAGCAATTCACCTGCCTACTTTCTTTCCCAATCCTGAGAACAAAGGGGAAAGACTGTTACATACCTTGGACATACACAGGCAACTTCGCTACTACCTAGACAGAACCAAGACCAGTAGGAAGTCTGATCAGCTTTTTGTAGCTTACGCCCCTGGAGTACAAGGAAAAGCAATTTCTAAACAGACAATTTCAAAATGGATTGGACATTGCATTAAATTCTGCTATTCCTTTCATGGAAAGAGTGTGCCAGCCAATGTCAGACCACACTCCACCAGAGCTACAGCCACCTCTACAGCATTCTTAAGAGGGGTGCCTACAAAAGACATTCTAGAAGCTGCCACATGGAGCTCCGTGCATACATTTTCCAAACACTACAATCTCCCTTTATATTCCAGATCCAGAGCAGGCTTTGCTTCGGCAGTCCTGCAGGGATTGATAGCTACACCATCCCTTTCTTAGAGCATACCACCTCCCCCAGCTAGGCTATGGTATTCAACCCATATGTTATGACTGCAGTTGCATTCTTGAAGGACATAGTACAGTTTTGTACCTACCATAAATGTAGATGTCCGATAGATATGCAACTGCAGTCGGGTTTTCCCTCCCTCCTTCCCCTCTATGCCTTGGGTCCACTATTATCCCTGTTATCCTTAGCTGGGGATATCTGTTATGGTGTATCTGTTTATTGCTTATTTATTTGTATGGAAACCTATTATTGTCTTCCAATTTGATTACAGCCTTCCTTGGAGGGCACCTGGCATCTGGGGCAAGAAACACTGAAGAAGATGGCGTCGGCTGATGCTTATGTACTCCAGCCGCTCTGACATCGGAGAGAAATGCGACATCAGCCGACGTCGGACCCAGACTTTGGAATCCGGCTGACCGAAGGCTGCCTGAGGCAGGACAACCCATATGTTATGACTGCAGTTGCATATCTATCGGACATCTACATTTATGGTAGGTACAAAACTGTTCTATGTCCTCATTTCCTCGTATCTTCTTCCTGTCTGTCCCAAATCTTCTTCACCAAATTGTCTCCTTTTCTGCATGTTTCCAAACCAGAGGAATCTGTTCTCTTTAATCTTTTCTGCATTTGGAGAAACTTTGGCTTCTGCTGTTACGTCCTCATTTCTTCATCTGTCTCACAGAATGCATCCTACCACCCTTCTCAGATACTTCATTTCCAACACCTCTAGCTTCCTCATCTGCTCTGCCTTTACTTCCAGGTTTCTGTACCACACAGTAGTACTGGTTGCAGCATTGTCTTGTACACCTTACATTTCAGCTTCTTTGGCATTATTCTGTCATAGACTACACCTGACACTCTATGCCAGTTGGCAGCAGCCCCTCTGATTCTAGCTTTGACCTGTTCATTCAGACTTCCCTTCTCCTCAACCACTCCTAGATAATTGAAGCTATTTACTTGTTCTACTGTCTTCCCTCCTATCTCAATTCTCCGTTTTGTCTGATGTCCCCAATTTGCTGCCATTACCACAGCCTTATCTGTGCTTAGTTTCATCCCATGTGCCTTCAGTTTTGCATTCCATTCCCCTATTTGCTGAATTTCTTGTTCAGAGTCTGCCTGTAATGCCACATCATCTGCATACAGCAACTTTGTTGATCTGTCCCTCCAACCTGTTTGCTAATGTAGTCCATCACCAGTATACAGCAGTAGACTCAGAGGTGAACCCTAGTTTACACCCACTCCCATTGGGAACCCCTCTGTGAGGCCAGACACTGTTCATACTTGAGTCATTGGGTTCTTGTACATAGCCTGCACTGATTCTACCATTATTTTTGGGACTTCAAACCACCATAGTATTGCCTAGATCAGCTTTCTTGGGACCTTGTCATATGCTTTTTCCAAGTCTACGAATGTCCAGTTGAACTCTTTCATAATCTCTAGTTTCTTCTCAAATATTTGTCTCACTACAACCATCAGGCCGGTTGTGCTGAATCCTGATCTGAGTCTGAACTGCTCATCTCTCATCTTACATTCTACTGCTGTGTGTATCTGTTTATCAGTCACCCTCTCTAGAACTTCCATGCAATGTGATAGGAGTTTGATACCTCAATAGTGCACGCAGTTGTGGATGTCCCCTTTGTTCTTGTACACTGGCACGTGTATGCTTATTCTCCAGTAATCTGGGAAACACCTTTCTCTCCACACTGGTATTAGTACCCTTAGGAGCCATTTCTCCCCTATCTCACCCAGCATCTTAATCATAATTGCTGTGACCTCAGCTGAGCCTACTGCTTTCCCTGACTTCATTTTCTGTAGTGCTATTCTTACTTCTTCTATAGTGGGCTCTTCTTTACTCATTGTAGGCTGTATCTGAGGCAGTACAGCTTCTGTGGAGTTTTCTTCATTTAGAAGCTGCTGAACGTACTCCCTCCATCTGCCTTTGATGTCCTGTGGACTGGTAAGCGGGTTGTTGCTGGCATCCCTCATGAAGGGTGTCTGACTATCTTCTTAAGCTTTTTGTCTTTGCTTTGAAGCCTGATATTGTTTTTGTGTCACATACTGAGTCAGTTTCCAGAAGTTGGTGGAGTGCCTCTTGATACCCCTTTCTTTGCTATTGCAGCTCCTTTCTTAGCTTCTTTGTTAACCAACAATATTCCTTCCTAGTTTGGTCAGTCTTTTTTATCTCCCACTTTTTCATGCACTCCTTCTTTCTTTTGTTGACTTTCTGGACTTCTCCATTCAACCACCTGCTTTCCCTGTGTACCATATTTCCTTCTTTCTTTTGTTGACTTTCTGGACTTCTCCATTCAACCACCTGCTTTCCCTGTGTACCATATTTCCATACCTACCATATTTCCATACCAGGCTCGGCCACATATCTGTTCTGAAGTCCTCACATCTCTGTTTTGAGGTGGTCCCATTCTTCTTGCACTCCACCTATTTCTCCCTCTTCTTGGGGTGCTAGAGCCCTGAGTAATTCCTTGAACTTTTGTATTTTCTCTACAGTCAACTTCCAGGTTTTCATCCTTGTCTCTGTTGGCCTTAGAGCCTTCTCTGACCACTGCTTGCAGCTGATTATGACAACCAGTGGTTTATGCTGTGGGCTGTTTCACTGGGGATGACTTTGTAATCATTGATTCTACCTTAATGCCTTTTCCTTACTAGGAGGAAGTCTACCTGAGTTGTATGTTGGCCACTCTTGTATGTGATCTTGTGACTGTCTCTTTCTAAACCATGTGTTGGCTACTATCAAGCCATTTGCCAGACAGACGTCTATAATGGCCTCTCCTTCTTTATTCCTGTTGCCCACCCATGTGGACCCAGGCAGTCCTTGTATCAACACCAATTCATGTTGTCCTGCTTTGTCTAGTAGGTCCTGCAACTGCTGTCTGAATGCACTCTTTTCCTCACTGTTACAACCTTGCTGTGGGGCATAGTCTGAAATTATGAATATTGCCCTATCATTACACTGTAGTCTTTTTCCCACACCATTTCTATCCTGTCTCTGTCCTGAGTAGTAGACTCTGGATCCCAAGCCAAGTGGCTTTGCTGGACTGCCTTCCATTTTGTCTCTTGGATACATAGGATGTCCAGTCTCCTCCATATCATCATGTCATCCAGTTCCAAGATGTGTAAGTTAGCAGTTTTTGGTTCATGTTTGGCAGGTTGATTGGTTTTATGTCCTTAACAGAGCTATCCCAGGTAACCCAGGCTGGGCAACTTAGACACCGGGCGACCAATAGCTTATTGAACCAGGGGTGTTGGGCTTTATGGTGGGCACACACTGGCCAATAAGGGCACATACACCCCTCTCACCATTAGTATGGGTCCCAGATGTAGATCGGAGTAGGGCGGGTCCTCAACCCACTTATCACTGGTAACTTCCTATGCCCATTTGGTGACACTAGTCAACATGACCAAATCACCTAGAGACATATTTTACACCATCTAGTCGCTAGCCCTGCCACAGCATGCAGTCTGTGATCCGTGTTCTCCTATCTTAAGGATACTGCTCTCCACAGTAGAGACCCAAAGTGGTTGGTCTGTACAACTCTTCCCCCATAGGGCACCATATAGAGTTTGTGCTGCTATCCACAGCTCCATTCATTGGTGAGTTTGAGATGGAAACACTCAGCATGTTTTCTCAGAGGTGGGAGGAACCCCAGAGAGACACAGGAAGAACATGCAAGCTCCAAACAGGCATTGGTCGGAGGTTAGGATCGAACCTTGTGCATGGGAGGCAAATACCTTAATCATTATGCCAGCAGACTTTATTAATATTATAAAAGCACACATAAGCAACTGGACTGGTGTTTCACAACAAGATTTGTTAATTGAAAGGGTACATCTGTCAAGTGTATGCTCCAAACCTGGCCTTAAGAAAGCAGCCAAGACGTATATTAATAAAAATGTAATCATACCAGTAGAAAGAGTTGATTCTGACAAAGCCATGGCAGAAAGGAAATTTTTTTTTACTTTTCAGTATTAAAAGTTGGATACAGCAGAGTGTTCATTGAAAATGATTATTTACTCTACAACAGGCAGAAGAGAGGAAAATGTATCCCAGCAAGCAAAGAATGTCTAGAAATAGATATAAGATTCAAACTGCTGTATCTAGCTATGGTCAGAATATTTTTCCTGGAGAATCAAAAACAAATTTCTAGCAGAGGAGGTTAAGGGGGAATAAAAAAAGTTTGTTAAAAAAAAGTGAGCCAACAAGCAAAAGGAGACTGTGCTTCTTATTCTTATTCCTGTATCAGTAAAGCTCATAGTGAGACTTTGCCGGTGAAGCCTTTCCAATGTTCCAAATTAAAATGTTTAAGAGACAGAATAAAGCACAACAGCTGATTAGAAGAATCAGCAGTACATTGGACTTAAACCAGAGTCTCATGTTTAGAGCTGGAGGTAATCAAGAAGAACGGCAACATTGAAATTTGTGAATAAAAGGGTGATTATAAAGCATCAACAAAATTTCTGAAATATGGATTTGCAAGAAAAAGTAGCTGAAAAAGGCTAGACTGGATTTTTTTGACTTTGTTAAACTTGTGGGTGGGCTGTGAGGCATAGACTCTGCTTTAAGTCATTAATGTTTAATAGAACTCTAAAGGGAAAAAAGAAGCAACTGTAAGTAAACAAAAAATGTTCTTGTTAATATTTGTATAAAACATTTCATGACATAAACTTCATGTTATAAATTAGTTTTATATAGTGGACAGTTGGGTATTTTAAATGGGAGGAATTTTTTCAGTGGCTGTTGAATTTGTTAAAGATTAAAATAAACAAGTACTTGTTCATAGTTGTAAGAAATATAGGCTTTATACTTCAACAAGATAAGAAAGCCTAGACAGAAGCAAGTTTAAATTAATGTTATGATCTTGGGCTGCTGGGGTTGTAGGTTGGGTGTAAAAGTGTACAGATTATATTGCATGTAAAATGAAGATAATTTATATTGTTTTTACAATGATGGATATCTATATTAATGTCCTTAATGTAAGCTATAAGCAAGTTTATTGAAATAGACTTGAAAAATAAGATATAATGATGAAAGGAATTAAAATGCTGAGTTTCTTAAATCTGCAAAGATTTTGGCTTTTTTCATCAGCAGAAGTAGGAGACAAGTCTGCAGCTGAAGGCAGCTGACTAACGAGTGAAATTTGCAAAGATTCCTTCATGCATCTCAAAGTTATTAGTGGTTTTTCCCTCCTCATTGCTGACTTCTTTTACAGGCGTGTGAGAGCTGTCAGCAGGTTCGAGCAATTAATGGTGTAGGTTCTGAGCATTCTATGCTAAGGGAAATGCAAAATTTAAAAGTAAAATATCAAGCAGTTTAGTGAAAAATAGGGTTTTAAATTAAAAGAAGTGAATAAGAGATAGTTTCCCCAACAGCCTTAATATTTTAATTAAATTGAACAGTGTACAATTTGGTCTTATTTAAAGGTAGCCAGTGCATTTTTAGGGGTGAAAGTTAATATCTGAAAGCATACAAGCTGCTTTTCACATCTGGTAGGGGAATAACAATACGAAAGGAACACAGCAATCAGTGTAAGAGGGAATGCAGACTATAACAATATAACAAGTGCTTTAGTATGGCTAAACTTAATTTTAGATTTGGTAACACCTGTGGATGCAGCTGTTGATTTGGGACAATTGTTCCTGTCTGAAGCTTATGAAATTTGTTTGAGAAAGGATCAGTTTTCAGCAGAGAGTGTTACTTATAGGTGGGGACTGGAACTTGATTTGCAATTGTGAGGATGTACCAGGGGGACCTAGATGAGAAAATATAAAATAGAGGGTAGATTTTTGAAGAAATGTGTGAAAATATTTGGTATAGAAGGTGCGAATTTAGTATTAGGAACTTGGACACAATTTATATATTCCCCATGGAATAACCAACAAGGAATAAATGGACTAGACTGGATAAAATATATATTTCACAGGATGTCCATTTAACTGTAAGCTTCAACACATTTCAGATCATGCAGCAATAAAAACTAAGATAAAAATGCAAAGTAATGAAGTAAAAATAAGAAACATGGTAATTTCCCACTTATCTGTTAAAAAGAGAGGAATTTAAGAAATGGGTAGTGGAAGTTTTTCAAAGGGTATTAGGGAAGATTAAAATTTCTTCAGAAGGGATAGTTAGTGAGTGGGATAAAATGAAAATGAGTGTAAAAGTAAGCCAGAGATAATAGAGAAGTAGATAATAGTTAAGAAGATATAGGAATTATTTACAGGGGCTACCTAGAACAAGAAGAGGAGCAACTGCAGAGTGCTAAAGATAAATTTAAGGAGTAGTTGGATAACGTGCATGAGTTTAGAAATTACTTTTGATAACTCCAGAACACAAAAACTTTTATCACAGTGACTTAGGCAACAGGAAGTAGAATGGATTGTCACCAAACTTGGGAGCCCATGATAGGAAAAATAACCAGAGATCTTTGACAAGTACTAGAGATATTTCAGAAATTTTATGAAAGTTTGTATAAAGCAGAGGAATGTGGAAATCAAAAAAAGAACAGAAATGAAAATGTTTATTAAAGACTTACTCATGCCAAGGTTAGAGGAAGATGAGGTTCAAAAACTAATAGTTAATATTGGAGGAGATGAAATAAAAATGGTGATATAGAATCAATCTGTAGGGAGGTTTTCTGGAACAGATGGTATTCCTTTGGAAGTTGTGAGAAAAGAAAGTGATTTCACCTGACTTACAGGAAGATTTTGTGTAATAGTATTTTAAAATGAGGAGAACAACTAACATCTTGGGGAAAAAAGCTGTGGTTGCTGTATTATTCAAGGAGGGTAAAGACGTATCAGTCCCACATTCATATAGACCCATTTCAATTTTACACCATGATCATGAAGTGTTTGTATCAATATTAGCTAAAAGAATGTCAAAGCTGTTGGTTTTGTTGAGGAGAGGCAAACATTTGACAACGTTAATAGAACAATGATGACCCAGAGGGAAACAGAATGTAGAAAAAATACTGCTGGTTGTGTTGGGTCTTGATGGAGATAATGCATTCAACTGAGTAAGCTGGGAATTCGTGTAGGGCAATGGAAGCATTTGCCTTTCCTGATACAGTAATAAGGTTAATTGGGAGGATGTATGAAGGATCAGAGGCAATAATTAAAGTGGGAGGGTCCCGTCCTGTAAGTCTTGTCTGAACAGAGGAACCAGGCAAGGATGACCTCTTTTCCCTTTTTCGCTTTATATGCTGCGGCAGCGTTGTCACTTCATAGCAAGATGTTGTCTCGTTCGATTCTCAGCTAGAGCGTCTTCTGTGTTGAGGCAAATGGGGCGTGCCTTCATTGAAGGTTGTGCATGACGGCTGGTAACCCGGTACGTGAAAATCCACTACCAATCATTAGTGGCCCGGAGTTCCGCTGTGGCGACCCCTATCCGGGAAAAGCCGAAAGAAACAAACAAATTTAGAGTCCTTAGCAAAGAAAATAAGGGACTCAGAAATTCAAGGATATAATTGGCATGGTAATCAAGAAAAGTTGGCTTTATTTGCAGATGGTATAATTTTATACTTGCTAAATGCAGAAAATTACTTCTCTGTATTGAAGAACATTTTGAAATGGTTTCAAGTCTTTTAGGGATGTAAAATTAATGAAAATAAAACAAAGACTGCAGCTGTAAATTATGTGCCCAAACATAAATTGGTTCAGCAGTACCAGTATTTATGGGGACATGAAAAGATGAAGTATTTAGTAGTATGGATTAAAAAGGATTCTATTATAGCAAGTAGGATATGTAGGATGAAACTAGGGATAACTGCAACTAAGGGTACAGAAAAAAGGCAAGAAAGGTTTGGAATTTACTGGAGAAAATAAGAAAGGAACCAAGGTATTGGGAGCAGATGACTAGAGAATGAAAGGTAATAGAATGGGATGAGGCCAAGAAAAAGTTTTGGCTGCAAGTTAAAGACTGCCTTCACTACCAGGGATTGGCATCATAGTATAGGCAAAGAAAGAGAGGTAAGGGAGTCCTAACTGCAAGACTTGTTTTGTTAAGAGTTTTTATTCAAATGTGGAAAAGAAGCTGCTGTTAAAAAAAAAGGAAAATTAATAAGGTATATAAAAAAATTGAAAAATAACTTTAAGAATCAAATGGAGAAGATTAGAAAAGATTGGGAAGAGAGGCAGGAAAAGCAATTTAGGAGACAACAATGAGATGACATATGTATGGCTTCCAAGTATGCAACAAAATCCAGAAGGTTTAGGATTTTTGCCTGGAATTGTTTGCATAGGTATTTTTATTCCCCAAGTAGACTTCAAAAATGTTTCCTCAGAAATGTGATGGGGAAGAAAGAGGTAAGTGGGAATATGTGTTTTGGGAGTGTAATACATTAGCAGATTTTAAAAATATCCTAGAGATCACTGTCAGAAATATTGAAGGAACAAATGGCTGTAAGTAGGGAAATAATTGTTTTGGGCTGGGACAGAAGATCTGAATTGTCTAGACATGTAAGGTCTTCTTAATTTAGTTTGTTGGCTGACAAAAAAAGCAAAAATTACTAGAAAATGGAAATTTAAATCTAAACCAACTGTATTTGAAGTACTGAGTACTGTAAATAAGATTAAATAACTCTAAGTGGGATCTTTAGAAAAGGGAAGGAACAAATTACATAGAAATAAATGGCATTTGTGGGAATTATGCTTGCTGAATAATGTTCAGGAGGGGGGATGAGTTTTAAGGAAAGGTGGGAATTGAGCAATTTATGTAATGTTAGACAGTTATAAAGAAAGAAACCATATATGTAATATATGTGTGTAAATAAAAACAATGTAAATATGTTGTTTCTTTTCTATTAATTTGTTTGTGCCTATACCCTAAATTATATACGAATTAAGTGTTCCATAGCACAACATGGTAAAGCTATGCTAAAAGGAATTGGTAGTTCACAGAGAGACCAGATAGTTTACAGTTAAGGGTGGAATTTCCAACTTAAGAAGAGGCAGAAACTGGGCACATACTACATGCTTTGTTCCATCCCTTGCCTTATCCGTGCTGGTAAGATTTTTTTTTAAACTTTCCTAAAGTACACAGACAAAATAAATGGGAGGAAGGGGATAGGAAAAACAGGAATGTCAGAGAGAAAAGGAGTTCCTGTCGTGCATGTGCATTTTCCATTCCTTATATTTCAGTAGCAATGCGAGAACACAGTAGTAATTAGCATGCATACCACAAGACATATCCAACCAAGCCCTCAATGTAGCCCCACCTGCCAGTTATTTTCTAATGTATAACCCACACCTCAACCATGTTCTCAGCCTTCTTGACCTTTTGGCTAAGATTAACTGTAGCCCTATTTTCTCTGGATAAATGTTTCCTAGTATTTACTGTAATTTTTACATAATCACATTTTTGCAGCCATGATTAGTGCTCAGGTACTCCGGGAAGGGAAGCACATTTCTTGTCTCTTGTAGTACATCTATGTTCTATTGCTAAAATTCTGAGTAAAGTCTAATTACTAAAATGGGGATCAAGTCTAATAGCAGAAGTACACATTGTTTCACAGAGGTTCTGCAAATCACTGCATCCTTTCCTGACACGCTGACAAGACCCTTTCCATCCTGCCCTTTAGAATATACTACTTTGGGTAGGAAGTAAATTGTGTTGACAGACATCAGTCCTATCCCTAGACAATGCTGATATTGCTCAGGTGTCCCTGTATACATGCAGAGCAGTGGCATTACTTTAAAGGTAACTCAAGTGTTTGCCATTCAGGAAAATCACACTGACAAAGGTGTAATAGCTGCAGATGAGATCACTATGAGTGAATGTCATTAAGCATTCTACCAGTATGCATCTGAGAGCAGCAGCACTACATCATTCAATACATTCATGGGACACAAAACCACAACTGAATTCCTTCCTGAACCAAATCTAAGCAAACCTATAAACCATAGTAGTAAATATGACAGATGGAGCTACTTTCTATCTGCTGTCTCTCCTTTATGCTGCCCCATGGCTTGGTTGGATATGTCCTGTGGTATGCATGGTAATTACTACTGTGTTCTCGCATTGCTGCTGAAATATAAAGGATGGAAAATGCATATGCATGACTGGAACTCCTTTTCTTTCCAGCAAGTCTCTCAAAAGTATAAACTTGAGCAATGTTTTAATAAAATAGCCAGATTTGCTGTAAACTATATCAATAAAGCATACCGCTGCCTAGCACTCAAAGAATTAAATTGATTAGAACCAGCATATTGCGTAGATCTTTCTCAGTTAACTACAATCCACAGACTACTCTGTAAACTAGACAACTGCACATCCCTTAACTTAATAGAACACTGCTCCCTTAATAGAATTTTATACTCTACAGAAGAATCACTAATCACTAGAATAAGATCATCTAAAACTGCAGGCGACTCCCTGTTTTCAAATAGTGTAGCTAAACTATGGAAGCTTATCCCACTATCACTGAAATCCATTCACAATGCTGACTCATTTAAAATGCAACTAAAACTTCACCTGTCAAATCATTGTATCTGCTCCTGTTAAATGCCACTGTAATCTTCAGTTTACCATATCATCAAACCATTTTTCTTCAGTCAGAATCCTGTGCCCCACAACTAGTCCTCACCAATACCTGAATATTGTTTGCTAGCATCTTCCAACTGTGTGCAGTTTTGTGACACTACTCATCCCTACCTCCATACTTCTGATGTAGAACTTATCATAGCCATATATAATTGTCTCTGATCCTGCTCAGTACTCCACCTCTTAACTACAGTATTAACATGTTCTGCCCTACCAAGTTACTTCCCTGACTTCCATTTCCTTGAATTTCTAATCACTAATCACACTATTGTTACCTGTTAGACAAACCTAGTAATAAACCTCTCCAAGTACTCAATGTTCAACATCTACTAAATGCAGAAGTATTTTATACTGTAATAGTTTCCTTTATTTCATATGAATGTAATCTAGTTAGCAAATTTATGTGTAATTGTTAACGTGTTACTTAATTCTGTTCATGTATGTTATTGAATGTATTTTTAAAAATATTTGTAATATTTGGGTATTATAGACACCCATAAGTAGGCCGCAAAAGACTTGATAAGTTTAATCTTAGTCTGCTTTAGTTGGGACTTGCTAACAGTGAAGATGGCCTCTCTGTTAGTTGGGACCCACCTCAATAAACAGGTGCTCACATTTTGGGTACGTGACTGTACTAGATGACCATTTTTCAATCCAGACAACTGCTCACACATTATTCTGTCTCTGTTAGGAAACAAATATCTCATTTTCTACTGCTTTCCATAAAGCAGTCTATCTAGAGGACATTCAAAAGGAGAATATGTGCTCCTTCATGGCCAAAACCACTGAGACAAATCAGGAACTAAATCCACCACCCAGTTTTTCTTTTTTCACCACCTTTATTAAATTACCACATAACACATAGGCACACATATATTAGTAGAAAAGAAAACATATTAACATTTTTTTTATTTACATACATTATACATTACATATATGTTTTCCTCCATTACAGCTCTGTTTAGTCCAACATTAAATTAATTGCACATTTCCTGCCTTCCTAAACCTTACCCCCCTCCTCCTGAACATTATTTTTCATGAATTATTCCCATACATTTCTGTGTAATTTGCACCTTGGTTTAGAGACCCGATGAAAATGCAGTGATTTTAAGTTAGGCATTTATGTATTTTCTTATTTTACATTAGAGTGTTTTATATTAGAGATGATCGTGTTTACAGTGACTACTTCCTTCTGGGGTGCTATTCTATATTTGGATTTATTGTTTTTTCATTTTTTGGCACCATCGCCACGTTTATTCTCTAATTTGCATCTTGCCTTTTCTAAAGATCTTACTTCTAGTTCTTTTATCTCTTATAGTATTCAATACTTAAAATAGTTGGATTTCCATTTTCTAGTAATTTTTTTTTTTTTTTTTTTTTTGCAGCCAGTAGGCCTTACTATGTATAATTTCAGTTTTCACCCTGGGTCTACAATGTGTCTAATAATATTTAAACATTACTTATAATAACTCTTTAAAGGGCTGACCATAGAAGTAACCAACTAATATACAGTGGATATAAAAAGTGTACACACCCCTGTTAAAATGCCAGGTTTTTGTGATGTAAAAAAAATGAGATCACAATAAATCATTTCAAAACTTTTCACACCTTTAACGTGACCTAGAACCTGTACAATTCAATTGAAAAACTAACAAATCTGTTAGGGGAAAATAAAAAAATTAAAAAAAACGTGCAATATGTTGGCTGCATAAGTGTGCACACCCTTAAACTAATACTTTGTTGTGTGTGCACACCCTTAAACTAATACTTTGTTGAAGCACCTTTTGATTTAATTACAGCATTCAGTCTTCTTGGGTACACACCTGCCGTCAATTAAAGAGACTCTGATTAACCCCAAATAAAGTTCAGCTGTCCTAGTAGGATTTTCCTAACTTTTACTCAGTTACCTGTACAGCAAAAGCCATGGTTCACAGAGAGCTTACAAAGCATCAACAGGATCTCATTGTTGAAAGGTATCAATCAGGAGAAGGGTACAAAAACATTTCCACAGCATTGTATATGCCGTGGAACACATTGAAGACAGTCATCAAAAAGTGGAGAAAATATGGGATAACAGTGATGTTGCAAAGAACTGAACATCCCTCCAATTTTGATGAAAAAACAAAACAAAAGCTGGTCAGGGAGGCTGCCAAGAGACCTACAGCAACCTTGAAGGAGCTGCAGGAATTTCTGGCAAGTACTGGTTGTGTACTACATGTGACAACAATCTCCCGTATTCTCCATATGTCTGGATAAGTTTACTGGTGAAATCCTCTAAGGCTAACTTCGAGTCCAAATTGACCACATCCACTAAGGACAATCACATATGTCCACAATGTCAAAGGTAATACCCAAATCTGCTCCGAACTGTTGGTCAGTAACACAACATACACAAACACCATAAATATAGCCAAGCTGCTGGTGGACAGGTTCACTGAAAACTTCACCCCCCTGTCCCCCCTCCATCAGTAAACCAGGACATCTCCAGCACCTGCCCCCCTCCCCTCATCACCAGGGAGCAGGTCCTTAATGCCCTCTCAAAGGCAAAAAATACAGTCACCATGGGACCCGATAACATCCCTGGCTGTATCCTACATGAACTCTGGCATGAGCTGTCTTCTCTATTAGACACCCCATTCAACCAAAGACTGAGCACCAGCTTTATCCCAGCTAAATAGAGGACAGCCACTGTCGAACCTCTACACAAAGGAGGAGCGTCCACTGACCCAGGCAGTTATAGGCCCATCAGTCTAGCTAGCCTGATCTGCAAGGCCATGGAATACATTATTATAGACCTTATAAACAAGGACATTGGCAACCTCCAGATGCTTGACCCCATACAGTTTGGTTTTGTCAAAGGAAGATCATACCTGTTAAACTTGGTCGACTTCTTCAAAACAGTCACCAAAGCCATGGACAAGGGGAAGACAGTGCACATTGCCTACCTTGACCCAGCCAAAGCCTTTGACACTATTCCCCACTCAGGCATAATAGATAAACTCTCCCAGCTAGGCATCAACCCTTATGTTACCAGATGAGTAGCTAACTGGCTCACTGATAGAACCCACTAAGTCAAAGATGGGGAAGCCACCTCTAGCTGTAGACCTGTGACGAACGATGTACCCCAAGGATTGGTCTTGGGGCCTCTACTGTTTGGAATATACTTTTCTGAGGTGCAAGCCAAAACCAGTGGTCTGTGGCTGACCAAGTTTGCAGATGACTGCAAGCTGGGCGCTGTATTAAATTCCCCTAGTGATGTGAACATCCTCCAAGAGGGTCTTACACAAACTAATGACTGGTGCCAGAAGCGTGGCCTCAAACTGAATGCCAAGAAATGCATCATTATCCTCTTTGGGGAAAATGGCATCCCCACTAATTATCACAATAATGTACTAAGCATGCAGTCAGTTGTGAGGGACTTGGGCACTCAGGTTGATAGCAACCTCACTTTTGACCACCACATTGCCTTCGTTGTACGGAAGGCTTTTTACATGGCCCACCTCATAAATAAGGGTATTTCATCCAGGAACAAGGAGGTCATAACATCCCTGTACTCCTCCCTTATCAGACTCATTATCGAGTACAATGCCCCCTTTGGCATGTACCTTGCCAAGCACATGCAGCAGTTGGAGAGACCACAGTGGTTCCTGACCAGGAAAATCCAGGGTCTCAAACACCTATCCTATCCAGATAGGCTAAAAGCCCTGTCCCTCTACTCTGATACACAATGCTCAGAGGTGACCTGTGTCTGGCATACAAGGCCATCTCAGACCCAGCCTTGATGGAGTTGCTGCATATCCGTAACACAAACTCCATTCGAGCAACCCGCACACAAGGCCTTAACTTGGTCTGTGACATTAATAGAACTTGTTGGCAGGATAGATTTCTGTCCCAAAGACTCCCCCATTTGTGGAATAGGCTCCCTCTCCATGTCAAGCAGAGTATCTCTCTAGCCCTTTTTAAGAGGAACCTGGATGACTGGATGGGAAACAGGAAATACATCCCTGGAATCCCACTGTGTCCCTGCTGGACAGGGGAAACAGGTGCTGACTTTGAGGGAACATGGACGAAATTCCTGGCTAGGCTTATAAGGGCCTCTGGGCAAATAGCCTAGTATCATCCTAGGAACCTAGGAACCTATGAACACAGAAAGGCTTTGCATGGTGCTAAGCTTAGAGCATCTAGAGTGTCAAATAGCACTAAGATCATAGCACTATCTAACTTCAAGCCTTCACCCTAGACACCACTCTGCAGGTCATGACAACATGGATATGCAGTTTCCTTATGTCTGTGTGGCCAGCTTGGTAGGTATGGGTATCCTGAAACAATGTACTCAGACAACCTTTTAATCCTTAACAAAACTAACACAGTATGTGAAAGACGTACATACATAACTTCCTTAGAAGCAAAAATCTCACTTTCAAACAAGGTTGACAAAAACACATACAATACATGCTTAACACATCCCACTTACCACTAGTAGACCTTCTTACAATGAGGCAGTTAAAATAAACCTCTCCAAACCTCAAAGACCTCTTAAGCTGTCAAACTGCAACACCTTGCCTCAGCAATCACTAAAGCACACACCAAAAGCAGCACCTAACACCACCATAAGCCTACAACCAGTGATCCCCCAAGAACAAAGCACATAAGGCAATCAAACACTTGACCTAGTACTCTTGTCATAAGGGATTCTATTGTACAACACAGAGATGCTCTTCTCACCAGGCTGGACAAATAGAATATAACAACTCGATTCCCGTCTGGAGCTTGGATCCACAATATCTTGTCCACTCTCAGGTTACTGTACCATAGGTACCAGTATGATTATATCATAGTCCATGTGGGTGTAAATAACCTGAGGCATACCTCACTGGACTATATTAAAGACATTATGGGGTCTTTCTAATTATGCATCACAGACAGATACATGCTTTGCATTGATCAGTATTCTACCTTAACCAAGGATGATGCCACAATATGAACAGAACATTTTTGATTTTAATAATTGGCTTAGCTTC
The DNA here is from genome assembly GCF_019279795.1 of Protopterus annectens. Classification (NCBI taxonomy): domain Eukaryota; kingdom Metazoa; phylum Chordata; order Ceratodontiformes; family Protopteridae; genus Protopterus; species Protopterus annectens. The sequence continues at coordinate 1,497,357,597 of NC_056746.1, forward strand.
TGGTTTCGAGAGGACATGGTTAACAGATAACATTTCTTTGCAAAGGATTGTCTGTACCTGTCCACCTTGAGTTTTCAACATTGTCTAAAACTTTATCCCTCTCCTAGAGTCTTTTTTTAGACAATGTCAAAATGACTAAAGTACCAACATTTTAGAAAAAGCTCAACTCAACCTTAAGGTGTTACTGCTCAAAACTAGGATCCCAAACAAGAAACTCCACACCCTACAAGCTCTCCTCACTCTTTAGACTGTAGACATCTCTGCTGTTACCAAGACTTGGTTTAAAGCCACAGAAAGTACTCCAGCAGTCGAAAGTTACAATACCTTCCACACATTTAAGCCAACAGCAGCACAGACAGGAGCTAAAGAAGGAGGTGTCTCGATCTAAATTAGCAACAAATACAACTCTTGGTTGGTTAAGCAGGATAATGTTCATCCATGTCCAAGTCTGCATAGACAAGGCTCCCTACCGTATCCTGGCCAGCTACAGCCACTCTGTATGGCCCAATAAGTGCACATCTCTTATCTAGACCTACTAGAGTTCACTCACCATCCAACCAAATACCCAATATAGACCAGGAAAAGTTCACTGACTAACTCATAGACAAGTTTAATAGACATTATCGGCACAAACACCCTGGACAAGATAGTCCAGTCTTCAAACAGTTTATCAAACATATAGGAGCATTGCAAATATCCCTTCTGTCCTCTTTGGTGAAACCAAACCACAAAGCTGTCTCCTTCAAACTAAAAATCAACCCAGAAAACCCAACTAAACTCATAACAATTCTAAATTATACTAAACAAAACCCTGATAGCAGAGCTGCATATGAAAAATTATTTACGGAAACCCTGTAAAAACATGTAAATGGCTGCACTGAGATTGGCATACCTACCAGAAGTAAGCCTAGATCTAACACCAGAAACAAACCACACTGATGGAATCCTTACCTTAACAGGCTATATAAGAAAAGAAAAAAAAGCATGACCAAAATCAGAAGGAGCAACTCTCATAGAGACAAGCGCTCTCTGATTCAACTAAACAAGAAACTAAGAGGTCTAATAAAGTTCAACAAGGCCAATTACATAGTCAGGCTAAGGGGAATCACAAGGCCTTCTTCTGCTATGTCAGCAACCTTAAAGGTAATATGCAGAAATGTGCAGAACTGGTAGTAAATGTCACAACCTTCACTAACCAGGGTGGCATAGCAAATATACCGGCTGATAAATTTAGCTCTAACTTCATCTCCACTCCAACCACTGCCCTGAATAAAATCCCTTGTAGTATACCCCCTCCAACTGTCAAAAGGGAGCAGGTCCTTGAGGCTCTTGCTAATGCCAGAGACACTGCTTCAGTGGACCCCAACATTATGCCCCATTTGCCTCTTAAATAGCCTAAGACATGAACTAGCAGGACCACTTGAGGCGCTCTTCAACTACAGCCTCAAAACAGGTTATGTCCCAGGTGAGTGGAGGGTTGCAATGGCCATTCCTCTTTATAAGGGTGGACAGTCACCAGTTACCATAATGGTTAAGGTCTTTGCCTTCCATGCACAAGGTTCGATCCTTACTTCCAGCTAATGTCTGTTTGGAGTTTGGATGTTCTCCTTGTGTGTCTGTGTAGTTTCTCCCACCTCCGAAAAATATGCTGAGTGTTTCCATCTCAGACTCACTTAAGAATGGAGCTGTGAGCAGCAGTACAGACTCTAGATGGTGCCTTATAGGGGGAAAGAATTGTATAGACGAACCACTTTGGACGTTTACTGTGCTGAATAATATTCTCAAGATAGAAGAATGTGGATCATAGGCTGCACGCAGTGGCAGGGCTAGCCACTCAGTTGTGTAAAAATATGGCTTTAGGTGATCTTGTAATGTCACACCTATCAACCTGCCAAACATGAATTAAGAATTGCCAGATGTAGTGTAGGTTCACTGACAGGATGGAGCTTGAAAGTGGATGACATGATGGTAAGGAGGAGGCTGGACATCCTACGTATCCAGGAGACAAAATGGAAGGGTAATGCAACAAAGTCACTTGGCTTGGGATCCAGAGTCTACTTCTGAGGTGGAGGACAGGCTAGAAGTGATGTGGGAATTACTGTAAAGGAGAGGCTTCAGAAGACAGGGAGGGATGTCATCAGAATTAGTGACAGACTCTTGGCAGTCAGACCTCAGCCTAACTTAAGGCAGTATTCATATCCTCAGCCTATGCCCCACAGCAAGGTTGTGATAGTGAGGAAAAGAGTACATTCAGACAGTAGTTGCAGGACCTACTAGATAAAGCAAGACAACATGAATTGGCATTGATAATGGGTGACCTGAATGCACATATCAGGACAGACAGATTAAGATATGAGGACTGCCTGGGTCCTCATGGGTGGGGCAGCAAGAGTAAAGAAGGAGAGGCCATGCTAGACTTCAGTCTGTTAATTGGCTTTATGGTAGCTAACACATGGTTCAGAAAGAGACATCCACAAGATCACATATAAAAGTGGCCAACATGCAACTCAGGTGGACTTCCTCCTAGTAAGGAAAGGGCACTAGGGTAGAATCAGTGATTGCAAAGTCATCACCAGTGAAACATTAAGCCCACAGCATAAACCACTGGTTGCCACAATCAGCTGCACGCAGTGGTCATAGAAGGCTCTGAGGTCAACAGAGACCAGGCTGAAGACCTGGAAGTTGACTGGAGAGAAAGCTCAAAAGCTCAATGAATTACTCAGAGGTTTCGCACCTCAAGAAGAAGAGGAAATAGGTAGGGTTGAAGAAGAATGGCAGTGCCTCAAAACAGTATGTGTAAAAATCTGTCCGGTTGCAAGGCAAAGACAGAAAGATAAAGAAGATAGTCAGACACCCTTCATAAAGGAAGACCATAACAAACTGCTCACCAGTCGAAAGGACATCAAAGACAGATGGAAGGAGTACTCTCAGCAACTTCCTCAGATAGGGAAGCTAGAGGAGAGGTTCCTGAGATGGGTTTTGGGATGCACACTGTGGAACAGATAAAGAAAAACATAAGCACAGCAGGCAAAGTAGCTCCAATTGCAGAAAAGTTCAGAGGGAACATATTATGGTGGTTCAAGCACATGTGCAGGAAAGCAGAAGACAGTCTAGTGAAGAAGATTTGAGACAGAAAGGAATAAGGCAGGAGGAAATTACAGTGTCCAGCATAGGATCATAGGTGTGTACTAGGCTAACGGCCCTGGAGCCTATATAAGCCTAGCCCGTGAAGATTCCCTGGCATCATGCCGCCCAAAGTTAGTTCTCAGTGCCCCTGTCAAGCAAGGCCACTAAAGTGATCTTCCCGTTGCCCATCCACTCGTCAAAATTTCTCTTAAGGAGGGCCAGTGAAGTGCTCTGCTTGACATGACTGGGAAGCTTGTTCCAGAGTATCGGAAGTCTCTGGCTTAGGAACCTATCCCTCCAGCAGGTTCTGTTTATTGTGGTAATGGGGTTTAGGTCCCTGGAGCGTGTGGCATGGAGGGATTGGGATTTCTTTAGGTGTAGCATTTCTAGCAGCTCTGGGTCAGACATGGCTTTGTAGGTCAAGCAGAGATCGCATCTAAGTAGATGATAGGAGACAGAGTATAGCTGGAGGTCTTTGAGTCTGTCCATATAGGGCATGTGTCTAAGGTCTAAGATCCTCTTAGTGAGGTATTTTTGTGGCATTTCCAGTTGTTGTAGGTGTTTAGTGAGGTACTTACCAAATGGGGCGCTGTATTCTATAATAGGTCTAATGAGGGACGAGTAGAGAGGGATTATGACCTCTTTCTTCCTGGATGAGAAACCTTTTGTAATGAGATGTGCCACATAGAAGGACTTTCTAACTACAGTGGCAATGTGGTTTTCAAAGGAGAGGTTGCTGTCAACCTGTATCCCCAGGTCTCATCACATTTTCAGTGTTTAGTGGACTACTGCCTATGCAGTAGTTCATGGGCATCGAATTTTTCCCAAAGGGAATGACAATGCACTTTTTGGCATTGAGCTTAAGGCCATGGTTCTGGCACCAGTCATTGGTGTCAGTGAGGCCTTTTTGTAGAATGTCTACATCAGTTGGAGAGTCAGTAATGGCTCCCAGTTTGCAATCATATGTGAACTTGGTCAGACAGAGTCCCTTGGCGTTGGCTTGAACTTCAGAGAAGTAGATGCCAAACAGCAGAGGACCTAGGACCGATCCCTGTGGGGCACCACTTGTAACTGGTTGGTTTAGTGAGTCTATCTATGATTCCTGAGTGAGGGATGGTGTCGAAGGCCTTGGCAAGATCTCGGTAGGCTGTGTGAACTACCTTGCCCTCATCCACAGCTGTGGTGACAGACTCAAAGAAGTCTATCAGGTTGAGCAGGCATGATCTACCTTTCACAAACCCAAACTGCGTGGGGTCCAGAGATTGGAGATTCCCTATGTCCTTATTTATAAGGTCCATGATGATGTGCTCCATAGCCTTACATATCAGACTCGTCAGACTAATGGGGCAGTAGTTCCAAGGGTCTGTAGTCTCTCCCCCTTTGTGGAGTGGGATGACCGTAGCACTGCACCATTTGGTAGGAATAAAGCCCAAAATGAGGCTGTGATTGAAAAGGGTACTCAGGTGTGGTACCAGTTGTAGAACATAGCCAGGGATATTATCAGGTCCCATGGAAGCTGTATTCTTGGCTTTGGACAGTGTGTTTTTTACCTGTATAGCTGTGATAATAGGGACTTGGCATTCCTCAGGTATTGTGATAGGCCCTTTAGAGGGTGAAAGGGTGGTAAAGATCACACTGAGCCTGTCGGCCAATATGTTGAAAATATCAGTTGGTTCTGTATATATATTGCCATTGTGCTGTAACTCAGAGCAGATCTGAGTATTGCCATGTAGATTCTTGACATAACTATAGAATGCCTTGTGGTTGTCTGTGTAGAATCTGCAGCAATTTTGTTTTCATAGCTAGCTTTAGAGGATTTGATGATGGATCTCAGTTTTTTGCTGAGACTGACAAGGGAGTTTTTCCAGTCTTGGGAATTCCCCCTTTTCTGCAACAGTTTTTTTTACTTCTGTTGTAGAGTTTGTTTATGGTGGGGGACCACCAGATTGGCTTCCTTTTTTGGAGGAGAGCATCTTGGTTCTGTTTGGCATGCCCTGTTCCATGCACTTGTGTATGTGCTTATACAGTACATTGGTGTACGATTCAACAGTCATACACCTATTTTCCATTTGCATGGGTGTCGTGAAGTTATTCACCTCTGTTGTGCTAGATTTAACAAACGCACTATTAAGAGAAGATTAGATTGTACCAGGTTAGTGGCTATACCTCCTGTTCTGATGTGGTAAGATGTGTTTTTGAGAGGCTTCCTCCTCCTGATTCTTTTTGCCTCTGCCCAGTTAAACCCGAAACCGGTTATTAGGTGCCTGAAGCTCATAAGCAGTCTTTTAAGAGTCCTAGGCAGACAGAGAAAAACTGTTCAGGGCCTCAGGGCCCTAAGTAAAGGTGTGCTGTTAAAAATCCTGTTCCTTCTGATAAAGATCTTCCACTTTAGCCATGAGGGCTTTGAATTGCCAGTTTCACACATGTTGAAATACAAAAAATTCTCCTTACACAATTGAAGTCTAAGTAGATGAAAGAATCTTTCCCCTTTACTTTCATCAACTATCTCTTCAGTCCGGCTGACTTGCAAGACAGTCCTTCAAGCCTTAGGGTCTGGGCATCTTGTATTCTGGTGCTTCCCAATGCCAAACTGCATATGAGGGAAGCTGCAATGGTATCTAAAATGTATGGACACAGCACTGCCAGGATTTGGACACTGTCATTCCAATAATACCTTGCATTCAAAAATTCAAAAGGAATTGGGGAATGCCTACACTAAACAAGGAATCAGATTCTAACGACAGATGCCTCAGACATAGCTTGGGAGCTCATCTGAATGGAAAGTGGATACAAGACAAGTGGCCTGCCAGACTACAGCATCTAGCATCTACATATCAATATGAAGGAGATGCAGTCAGTCCAGTGCATTAATGGCTTTCAAGGAGTTACTTTTCCAGGGCAGGTGCTGATTCTAACACACAACACATGTGGTTTTCCATAAGGATAGGTATCATTACGCATCAATCCCTTCCTTTATGCCTAAGGTGGTTTCTGTGGCTTCAAACCTTTTAGAAGCCCAAAGTTGGCTTTGGAGAAGGTTTTTTACAGTGGTTTCCTTTAGGGAGGGTGTGGTTGGGATGTGGATATCCATGGTGATTAGCTTGTGGTCAGATCTGACCAGGTAGGAGTTGATTACTGGTGTAGAGCAATGGACGCCATGTTAGTAATGACCAGGTCAAGGATGTTTCTATCCCTAGTGAGGGGAAGAATGAGTTGGTCCAATGTATTGGAATTAATGAATTCCAGAAGACGTCGAGCAAGTTTGTTGGTACATGAGTAATTTTCACAGTTAAAGGAGGGGTAGTTAAAGTCTCCCAGTATAAGGGTATTTGGTTGTACCCTAATGTTGTCCAGTGTGTTTAGGAATGTAGAGTGGAAGTCTTGGGACATGGTGGGGGATCTATAGCAGGCTACAACCTGGATTGCAGTTTTACCCAGTGTTAGTTGTACTTGAAGTATCTCTCATGTGTTATGTTGGGCTACTAGTCTGGAGGTGTGCATATCCTTTATGAATATGGAGACACCATGGTGGTGGATTGTGTTAGAGACCTGCAACAGTCAGTCATGAGTGTAAAAGAATGTAGAAGAGTGGCATTGAACATGGCAAGATGGTGAGAATTGGCACAACACCTCAACTCCATATAGAAAAATGAGGTTGATGATGAATATAAACCTACTGACCCCAGGAACCATCAGTCAGACAAGTCTAATATGCAAAGCCATGGAGTGAATTATCATGGAAATGATCAAGAATGACATTGGTAACCTCAAGACAAAGGACCCAGCCCAGTTTGGCTTTGTTAAGCGAAGGTATTGCCTGTGTAACCTGGAAGACTTCTTCAAGAGGGTCACCATGGCTATGGATGAGGTGAAAACAGTGCCTACCACCTACCTTGAACTGGTTGAGATATTCAATACAGTAGCTCAGTCAGGTATTATTGACCTACATAACATGCTGGATTGCCAGCTGGCTCTCAGATAGGACCCAAGAAGTAAGGATTGGTGAGACCACCTCCACTAAGAGACCAGTGACCAGAAGAGTACCCCAGGGATCTGTCTTGGGCCTGCTCTTGTTTGGCATGTACTTCTCAGAAGTCAAGGGTAATATCAAAGTCCTCTGACCGAACAAGTTCACAGATGACTGTAAATTGTGAGCTGTCATAAGATTCCCTTTGACACCAACATCTTACAATAGGATCCAACACAAAGAAATGACTGGTGTAAAAGCTGTGGATTAAAACTCAATGCAAAGAAGTGCATTATCGTGCCTTTTGCAAAAACATCTACCCAAGCTAATGACTTCATTGATAAAACACCCCTCAGAGTCAACCTGATAGGCAAGAATCTCACAACTTATGTAGACAGTAATCTGTCCTTCACCTGACACATAGCCAAGATAGTAGGAAAAGCATTCTATGTACCTCAACTCATATGCAAAAATATGGCATCCGGGTCCAGTGAAATAATACTACTACTTTACTCAGCCCTTATCAGACCCGTAATTGAGTACAGTGCCCCTTTTGGCATATACCTAGCTGGGCAATTGCTATAGCTGGAACAGCCTCAAAGGTTACTGATCAGGGGAATCCACAGTATGAATACCCTGTCCTACACAGATCATCTTAAGGGTACATCTCTGTACTCAGTCTCCTATAGGTTACTGAGAGGTGATTTATGCCTAGCATATAAGGCATCTTCAGTTCAGCTTCCAATCTCTTGCACATTCTCAAGACAAACAGCACCAGAAACGCTAGATCCAAGGACCTGAACTTTGTCTGCAACATAAATAAAACCTGCTGGAGGGACTTGCATGTGTTTCAAAGGATCTGCGCACTATGGAATAAGCTCCCCATCTACAGGAGCAGAGTTCATCCCTGGCCCTATTCAAAAGAAAGCTTGATCATTGGATGGTAAATTGCAAATTCACTCACTGTATGATCCCCATGTCAGATTCCATCAAAAAATAGTGTATCTAGTTACCATCCTCGAACCACGTACAAGCTGCCTCTTCACCACCAATTTTTTTCTGTGCCAGGGGGTGTGCACTGGTAAAGTGTAATGGTGCATTAGAGTAAGTGGGCTACCTATAAATCTTTGCAATATATGTATTCGTATTCAGATCTTTTTCTAATAGTACATCCAAATAGGGAATTCTTAACCAATATTTCTGATACGTAAACCTAAGAAAATTGGTACTACTCTTAATATATTCCAAAAAACATAAAACTTTTCTTCCCTGTCTTTATTTACTAAAAAGATATCATCCAAATATTGGGTATAAGTCTAAAAGAATCTTTAAATTCACTATTAAATGAAACATTTTTCCCAATAAATCATTACTGTATTAGCAAATAAAGAGCCGGAACTAGAACCCATGGCATTGCCTTCTTTTTGTAAAAAAAATAGCTTTCATCAAAAATAATAAAATTATTTTTAATGCTATTTCTAATAATTATGAATACGGTAACCAGATACATCATTTTTTTTTTTTGGAATGTGATAACTTAAGGATATTAGTCTAAAGTCTGTTTTAGAATGCCCCTTAATTAAAAATATGGCTGCACTAGGTGGGATATGAAAATGCAGTCATTGTAGCCTCTGCAAGAATATTTTGGTATGTAACAATTTGACTATTTCAGGGGTAAAAATTGAATTATTTGATAAGTATGACTGTTGTACTAAAGTATAGTTTATACTGCCAACTATGTGAGGCATACTATATTGGTAGGACAGAATGTATGTTTAAAGAGATTACTTATGAATATGATTATGAGATAAAAAAAGGAAAACTTAACGCTCTTGCTAAACATTCTGACTTCTGATGGTCACTGGTTTAAATTCGTAGTCATTCATAAAATCCAGTGTAGTATTAGGGGTGGACCATGGGCTGTCTGTCTGGAAAATGAAGCACTATATTGGCAGTTCACTGTAAATACGACCGAATACCCGGTGCTAAAAGAACACTGTTCTATTTATAGTGTTTTAAGGCTGAAGGCTCTGAAAAGATAAAATATATTTAGCTTTTGTAGGTCTTTGAGCATTTTCATAACATAAAATAACCGTTAAAATAATTATGTTATATATATTTTTTTTGCTTCCGTCTGTGATATAAGAGGCATGTTTTGATGTTTGCATTTGATTGGCCCTTTTGGGGGCTGGGTTAAATTGTTGTATTTTATTGGTTAATTCTTCCTTATGCAATTATGAATGGGGTATTTAAACGTTTGTGTTTTGAATATGAAGTCTTGTTAATTATCCAGGAAGAAAGCACTTTTTATATTTTTTATTGGTTTTAGTATTCATATTAAAGTTTTGTTGGCTACACTCTGTCTGCAAGTGATATGGTTTTCTTAGCATTCTGGATTTCAAGGTCTTTAAAGACCCTGGTGGTTGTTAGCCTAATATAAACCCATGAACTTTAAAGAAATAATCCTTAACTGGTGAAAAATCTTCTTCACTTTTGAAGACAAGTTATATGTGATAAAATCACTGTATTAGTAGAATATGTGATAATACTCTTTCTAGTAGGATTAACAATTTAATAAATTATTATTAAAATATTATGGTCCCCTCTAAACCAAGAATAGCATATTAAATTATATTAGTAAGTATTGGTTTCCCACTTATAAATATATATTTATTAACTTCATTTATGTATGCTTTTCTTTAGCTAAATACCTCATATGACTCATCATAGAAAGAACTGACACTTGTATTACTATAAAATAAATGTAAATTTAATGACTCTCAATTAAATATAATGAACAATAAATGCTGTTTGCTTTGATCAATTATATCAGGTATAATGCGCATCTTCTGACATAATATCGACAGTTAAATAGTATACTGAAGATTTTCCAAAAAAAAAATGAGTTGCAGATTATTATTATTAATAATTCTACAATCTATAATTGAATGGACTGTGGATTAATTGATTTCTTTAATAGTTTAAAAATAACATGTTATATGTCAAAAATGCATTAAAATCTATTCTTTGTAATGATAACTGGATTATAGTTTAGTGTATTAGAAGTTACAACATCATATGAGATTTTAAACTGTGGTCCCATCTGTTGAGTTTGGTGGTAAGTCAGTTGGATGTAAACTATCCCAAGGCAGTTACTGAAAAGAGTAGAGGAAGATGTTCTTTGTGTTTCACTGTTGCAGTCATCACACTAGGGTTATCTACCTGCAGGTAGCCCTCAGTCGGCCCGAATACCAGAGTCTTGAGATTTCTGTGTTGGATGCTGTCGCCTCTTCCATGACATCAGGAGTATAAAAAATGCAGCTGACGCCATTACATCAGTTTTTCTTGCTGCGCGGGAGCTCAAAGCAGAAGCAGTTCGCAAGTGCCGGTCAGCCGCTACCTGAAATTTTCATTTTTCGAGTTTCAAACCTGAAGTCTTCTAAAGCTAAGTACCCCTTCGGCAATTCTTTTTTTCTTGCTCTAACCGATGTCAGAAAAAGTCGTCTTACCTGTGGAAAGCAAATACTTCACAGAGATTTTCATTCTTACTGCATCACCTGTTTAGGCCCAGACCACAACGTCCCTCCCAGTCGGTTTTGTGCCTCGTTTAATGCCCGAACTATTTGTCATCGGGCTATCTTTGTTGCTAAATTCTTTTGCTCTCACTCTCTGTATTCTGAAATGGCTTCGGTAAGCCATCTGACTACCGATCTTCCGAAAAAAAGATAAAGACAGAGACAGACCGCATAGGTCCAAAACTGCAGATGGTGATTCCGGTAAGCTAGTCGCCAGTCCGCCTGTGCTCAGTGAGGCACCTTCATAGCCCCTGATACCCACTTCTACAGATTCGCAGGCCTCTGCTGAGACCCATCCGAGTCTGGTATGCCACGAGATGCTTCTTTGATTATGGAAACTGTGGATGTCTCTACCTTGGATGGGTCTGGAGCCGCTGTGCAGGCACCAGCTTTTGAGGGTGTATTCCGACCTTCCGATGTTCATATTAAACTGGCTACTTTATTTCAGACTATAACGACCAAGTTTCTCAAGCCCAGAGTTCACACTACGCCTAGAAAACTGACAACCAAAGTGCATGCTCAAGCTCCCATGCCACAGAAACAAATGCTTAGAATGGCTGAAGACCTTATAACTCTAATCAGGGGAAGCCAGCCTTCCCCCTCTAAAAGACAAAGAATTGATTTCCCTTCTGATTCAGCAGACCATAAGTCCGATGACTCTGATCCCTCCGATTACCAGGACATACCCTTATCTACCTATGAGGATTCAGATGCAGAGGATTCCATTCCCCTGTGCCTCCCATCCAGAGGACTTTTCTTTGGTGAAACCTTGCATAGCTTAAGAGAGCATTTCTGCTGGGAATGCCAGGACTACCCACAGTCCAAAAAGAGACTCAGAGAAATTTTAGTCTTGCCTCAGCACAGGCCTCTAGCTATACCCCCTGTCCTGGATATTATAGATGATGTTTTCATGGAATCCAGTCTTACTCCTGATACTTTACCACCAGTTCCTAGAAAGCCTGACAGGTACTGCAGGGTACCTGACTCTCACAAATTTCTCTTTAAGAATCCCACTGCAGATCCAGAGACAATTTCCCAGGGACCTAAATGTATTAAGGCTACTACAGCCAAAATTCCTACCCCTTCGGACAGGGATTCAAGGTCTTTGGACAGATGGGGCAAGAAGGTATATACCTCTGCAACTCTTGCCATCAGGGCTTTAAATTGCCAGTTTCGCATGTTGAAGTGCCAATAGCATAACATGGAACTAATTAAACAAAAAATGTTGTTGCTTCCAGATTTTGCAGAAAATAAAGAATTACAAGAGTTAATTTTTTTTTTCAAAAATTTCTTTATTGCAGTTTTTTAGGTTACAACATATAAGACATTATACAATAAGATACACACACAACATACAACAAAACATAACATTCTATATACAATATATACAAAGAAGTCACTTAAAAATCCAGTTTTTGTACTAACCACATGTTCAGCAGTGATAAGAAGAATAAAACAGTACCATTAGTTGTTTATTACATATACTAGGGAAAGTCAAACTAAAACCTCTTTATATAGGGTATGTGGCTCAACTTATCTGCACAAATATTTATAAAATGACAATGTTAAAAAAGTTCTAAGTATTACCTTATTGATTGTCTTACATATATTGCATATTTCACTTTTAGATTTAATATTTTTACCTCTTGAGAATGAAATCTAAAAAGTATTCCCGATACTCTTGGTAATATTTACCTTTCTTAGTAACATATAGTAGCTTGTGGGAGGCAATGTATTTGATTGCAGCATTTCTAAAACCTTCCCATGTGAGTGGGGTTGCAATAGTCCAATTCTTTGTAATATAGAGTTTGACTAGAGAACATATGGTGGTGAGGACTTGCTGTAAGACTCTGGGAAGATTATTCATATTTATGTGCAGTATAACTGTTTCCCAGGATAAAGTACTTTTTTGGTAGCCCATTTTCTCTAGTCTTGCCCTTAGTGAACACCAGAAGTTATGAACTTTATTACATTCCCACATAACATGTAGAATGTCTGCTGGTTGTTTCTTGCAGTGAGGAAATTCAGGTGAGTATTTGTTATTAAATTTACTAATTTTTTGAGGGGTAAAGTATGCATTATTGTTAATCATAAGTTGGGAGTAGAATAACTTTTTGAACGGGCTGAATTTGAGTGTGTTTTTGATGGCATCTTTTTTATTTTCGATGAACGAAAAAGAAACCAAAAACTCACTGGTTGGATTCAAGACGCTCTCCACAAGATGCTAGAATATTTTTCCTTTTATTTACTGATAGACTTGGTCGAAAATTTTCACCCTGGTTATTACTGTTCATGTTGGCCCCATTGTTGTTATTAGTACCTATGTTGTTGTTTTTGTTTTTGTTATTATTTTTGTTTTGATTTTGGTTCGCTATCCTTTCACTTCTCCTGGTCTCAGCTCTAGTATCTTGACTGTTGAGCTCCATGTCTTCATTTATTTTGTTCAGTAATTTGTGGGTTTTTCTTCTGCCAGTATGAGGAAAATAAAGTATAATTCTGATGTTTTATATCATAAGTTTATAGACTCTAGAGATTGTTTTCCCCTTGGTAGTTAGATTTTTTAGAATTAACTGAGACAGACTAGTATTTTGTTTATCAAAATTGTCAGTATGAAATTTAGTGTTTACAAGGTATTTGAGTGAGTTCATAATAATTACATATTTCTGTGGGAGATTTAATTGGTCTCGTAATTGTGTAATGTCACACTCCTTCCATTTATAAATTTCCCATACTGTAATATCTCTTATTAAGGGATACTCTTGCAAGTTTATCAATTTATTATTTAGTAGTAAATTAGGATTAAGGTGTATAGGTTGCAGTAGAAGGAGGGCATTTAATAATTGTACAGATGAAAAGAGCTTTTGAGTAGTTAAAACCATTTATTTAATAAGTGGATGTAAATTCTTAACATAAACAGAGTTTTGTTTTAAGTTTAAGAATAGGAGAGCCATAGAATTGCACCCAAGTGTCTTAATTTGTTCATATCAAATTCTAGACCATAAGGGGGACCATATGTTTGTGTTTGATTCATAATTTAAGATTTGACATAGTCTGTATGCCTGGATAATACTGTAGTATAATTTAAAATCAGGCAACCCTAACCCACCTTTAGATTTAGGAAGTATAAGCTTTTCATATTTGATTCTAGTAGATTTAGGATACCAAATAAATATAGATATACTTTTTTCCATGTCTATAAAAATTTTGAGGTATAATTGTGAAGGTAGCGTTCATTTGGAAAATAATTCTTGGTAGCATGTTCATCTTAACAATACTGCTTTTTGATAACAAAGACATATTGATATTTTTCCATCTGTTGATATCATTTTCAGTAGTATTCCAGGTATGGGTTGTTATTCTTAATAATTTCACTGAAATTGGGAGTATATATTACCCCCAAGAATTTTACTTGATAAGTTATCTTTATTTTGCTCTCCGGGAAGTAAAACTGCATGTGTCCTATGGGATTTAGTGGGAAAAGTTGTGATTTGTTTGGATTTAGTTTGTAATTTGAAATCTCTGAGAATTTTTCAATGGCTGTCAGTATTTTAGGAAGATCTGTTGTGCGGAGTTGTAAGTATATTTTTAAGTCGTCAGCAAATGCCAAATATATAATGTTAGTATTTAATACTTTTGGAATGTGTAGAAAAGATTTCTGTGATATATAAAGAAGTAGGGGTTCTAGGTATAAATTAAAGAGGTAAGGAGAAAGTAGACACCCTTATCCTTATCTCGTGCCATTTGAAATGGGGATAGGTTTTGTTTTTATTGTTAATCTGAATGGAAGTTGAGGCCATCTGATATAAAACCTTAACTTTATTAATAAATTCTTTAGGAAAACCAAATAAAGACATAACATTAAATAAAAAGGTTAAATTTACTCTGTCGAAAGCTGTAATAGCATCTGCGGCAATAACGTATTTGGGATGTTTATCTGTTTTTAGTAATCTGATAACTGTGTCTAGTAACAGTGTTAGCACTTGTTTGCCTATGTACCATAAAACCTAACTGATTATGCGATATAATAGAGGGAAGTATATTATTCAACCTGTTGGCTAAAATATGAGCAAAGATTTTAAAGTCAGTATTTATGAGGGCTATTACGCAATAGTGGTGCTGCGGTAGCGTTGTCGCCTCACAGCAAGATGTTGTCCCGTTCGATTCTCAGCTAGAGCGTCTTCTGTGTAGAGGCTTACGTGAATGGGCATACCTTCGTTGAAGGTTGTGCGTCAGAGCTGGTAACTCAGCACGTAAAAATCCACTACCGCTGTGGCGACCCCTAACCGGGATAAGCGAAAGACACAACAACAAAAATTTATGAGGGCTATTGGTCTATAATTAGTGGGATCCGTCGGGACAGAATTCGATTTAAGTAGAAGGATGGTCTTAGAATTATTTATGTATGTCTGTTATCTCATGTTGTATTATATAGTTATATACTTTAAGCAGGATTTTAGAGACCGGTTCTGAGAATATTTTATAAAATTCAGAGGTAAATCCATCGGGTCCTGGAGATTTACCTGGCTTGAGATTTTGTATTGCTTCTTTCATCTCTGTTAGGTAGTGGTGCCTCTAAAAGTTCTTGTTGTTCTTGTGTAACTTGTAGAAATTTTAAATTTTGAATGAACTCATTAAATTTGTCATTTGAGGGTGGTAAGTGCATGTTGTACAGCCTTTTATATATGTTCTCAAATACATTTAATATATCTTGGTGTTCCTGAAATTTATGTCCTTCATAATGTAATTCTTTAATTTTTGGTGGGCCACTCTTAATATTTATTAGCCTGGTTAGAAATCTTGAGAGTGTTTGAGCCCATTTTGAGTATTGATAGAAAGACTTGCTTTCTAAAAAAGTTAAATTTTCTAAGTAATGCTTATGTAGTTGTTTTTGCCATTCCATACATTTTTCCTCTAATTCTTTTGAATGTTTTTAATGTGGTTTTGGTATTATATTTTTTCTTAAACCAGGCAGATTTTTGAATTATGACACCTCTAATAACTGCTTTTGCAGCTTCCCATTGCTTATCATAAGGTATTGGACTAATTATGATTTCTTCATCTAATTGAGTGAGTATACTGTTTATCTCGTTAGCTGCTTCTTGTTTCTGAATAATTTTTGGGTTTAAAGTCCACTTATTAAAATAAGATATGTTTTGGCTGAAATTTAGCAGGTTTATGAATATATTAATTTTAGAATGATCCGAGATAGATCTAGGTGAAATGCTGTATTTTAGCTTATACGTCCGAAAGAACTGAGAGATTAGGAAGGCGTCTATTCTAGACCAAGATTTATGAGACGTAGAAAACAAGGTATATCTGGATATTGTTTTGTCATGTTGGAAATTCTCATATGGATCAAATAGCTCAAAATAATTTTGTAATTCACTAAGAGCTATATTTATGATATGCAGTTGCTTGGTTTCTTTATTGGATCTATCTTTGTCCGGTTCCATTACTGCAGTACAATCTCCCCCGATTATATATAAATGATTAGAAAATTCAATAAGTAATTTAAAGATTTCATAAGTAAACATTTGTTGGTTAGAGCAGGGACTATATATATTTAGGAAAAGCAAAGGTTTATTTATGCTATGGAAAATTGAGGTAAACATAGCCCATCTACCATTCAAGTCGGTCTTCATGGAAGCAATTTCCCCCGATAGGCTTTGTTTTTAATGATAGCAACCCCTCTGGAAGTAGAATTGTGTCCAGCAGCTATTATATGCTTGACCCATTTACTTTTCCTTTCCCTGTCCCAGAGTTGTGAGATCAAGTGAGTTTCTTGAAGAAAGGTTATCATTGTTTTACTTTGATATATAATATGTATGGCTAGATTCCATTTACTTTTGTCTGAAATTCCCTTAACATTCCATGAATCTAAAGATATAATTTCTGAAAGAGTAAAAAAATTTCTTGATTAGTGTTAATAAAGCACAATAAGCAATGTGATAATATAAATATATACTGTTGTGTATTACTGTTAGTATTTTCCACATAGTGACTTGAATTACAAGAGTTAATGCATTCTGCAAACCAAGTCAGTAAACATACTTTGCAGTGTGGTTTTATTGCCTTAGAAGTATCTTGCAGGGCTGCTGTCACTAGGTCTGTACTGAAAAGGCATGCCTGGCTGAAGGAACAAATCTTGCCAGACCACGTCAAAGCAAAATTACTAGATGGTCCTTTAAATCAGGAACGTTTGGCACAAAAGCAGAAGAGGTTCTTAAAAAGATGGAGGAAAAGCTAAATCTATGCAAACTGTTAAATATTTCTTGCAGGTACAACCACCTAGATTCAGTAGGCATTGGCCTTCAAAAACTGGTCCTTTCCAGTCCCTACCAGGTCTTCTCAGCCCAAACCCGAGTCTATGTCTAATACTTGCGAGAGATGCAGCTATTTAGCCAAACTGGAGGCTGAGCTCTCTCAACTCAGGACTGGCAAGACCAGACAGGAGGAGAAGGCAACTACACACACCACAAAACCAGCCTCACATAATGCTACCACTCCACTGAATCAAACACATAAACACACAAAGACATACTCGGAGGCTCTGAGTAAAAATTTACCTAAACAGCAGAGGCCTCCAAAGCAGACACCCAAACAACTGCTACCTCAAGACACCCCACAAGCAACACATAAACCACAAAAGCAGTGTGCAAAGCAGTCACAGCCCTTAAGGCCAAATACAACACCAAACATACTTGTCATAGGTGACTCCATAGTCAGACACACTGGCGTCCCACTCACCAGGCTGAACAAAGAGAGGGGCACAGTAAACTGCCTATCGAGGCTAGAATCCGCCACATAACACAAGCACTGGTCACTCCACAGCAAGTACAAATATGACACAGTCATTGTCCATGCTGGTGTGAGCGACCTGAGACGCATACCTCCCTGGACTGCATGAAAAGAGACATAGAGGAGCTCTCTGATTATGTAGCCCAGGCAGGTATGACCCTAACCCTGAGCAGTATCCTTCCTTCACCAAGAATGATGCCACAATATAGAGACAAGATGATCAGCTTTAACAATTGGCTTAATGTCTGGTGTCATTCAAAGGGGATCCAGTGTCTGTCTGCCTGGGATGACATGCTTGACAAGCCACGCTGCTTCGCAAGGGCGGCTTGCACCTGTCACCCCTGGGATTCCGGATATTGGCTAAGGCTCTTGCCACCCCCATAGTTTTTAGGCAAGGCTCAAATTCTAAACCTACCACCCTAGAAAACAAAAATGGGAAGAAATTGAGGGTAATGCTGCTCAATGCCAGAAGTCTAAATCTCAAAATGCACGCACTCGAGGCCCTTCTCAGTATGGAGAACATCGATGTCTGTGCTGTAACTGAAACCTGTTTCAAGGCTCCTGAGAGCACCCGGCACTATTAGGTTTTACCTCATATCATGCGTTCCGCCCCAAAACCCGGACCACTCCACAAAAGGAGGGTGTATCCATATTCATAAAGGATACTCACACCTCCAGGTTGGTGGCAACGCATGAAGCTTGAAACCATCCAGGTGCAACTAACAATAGGCAAAACTGCTCTACAAATTATAGCATGCTACAGGCCACCCTCTCAAACTCAGGAACCCCACACAGCCTTCCTGAAGACACTGGAGGGTATAAATGTATCTCCAAACACCATCATATTGGGTGACTTCAACTACCCGAATATAGACTGGGAACATTACTCAAGCCCTAACTTTCTAGCCCAACGGTTCCTGGAGTTCATAAATTCAAATGCCATGGAACAGCTAGTCACTGTTCCCACGAGAGGAGAAAATATACTAGATCTCATTATCACAAACATGGGGACAAAATGCTCCACACGGAAGTATATCCCTCATTGGTGAGATCTGATCATAAACTAATCTCACTGGAAATCCACATCCCGCCCCACCCCAAACAAAAAGACCATAGTGAAGAACTTCTCTAAAGCAAACTTCACACTACTCAAGACTGGTGTGGTATCCTTCAAGGCCCTGAGTCAGAGGAAACCACAACCCAAGCTCGGAAGCCCTTACAAATGCCTTCTATGAACACCTCCAGGACTGCATGGATCAGGCAATCCCAAATAAAACCAAGACTCTTTCCACAAAGGGCAAACGTCCAGTCTGGTGGACCCCAGCCATTAACAAACTTTACAATAAGAGGAGAAAGCTATTACATGATAGAACAAAATCCATAAAAGGGAATTCACCCTGATCATTATTAGTAAAAAATACGAGCACTCATAAAATCAACTAAGGCCAATTTTGAGAGAAAATTGCCATGGATTCAAAGGACAATCATAAGGCCTTTTTCAGCTATGTTAGGAACCTGGGTGGAAACTCACAGATATGCTCAGAATTAGTCCAAAATGATACAAAACTCACTGAACCCACAGACATTGCCAACATACTGGCAGACAGGTTCAGTGCAAACTTCACCCCCCTCTCCCCGCCTAAAGGAGAGATAACTATCCCAGCCGAGTGTAGCCTCCCGGACATCTCAAATGCGCAGGTGAAAGCTGCTCTCTCTAAAGCTAAAACACAGCATCAATGGGACCAGATGGTGTCCCTGGCTGTGTGCTACACGAGCTAAATGAGGAATTAAACCCGCACATAAGGCAGCTGTTTAATCTCAGCCTTACCACAGGATACATGCCCAAGGAGTGGCGTCGGCAACTGTGGTCCCACTCCACAAAGGTGGCGCCTCACGGACCCTGGTAATTACGCCCCATAAGCTTAACAAGTCTAGTCTGCAAAGCTATGGAGAGGATCATAATGGAGCTCATAAACAAAGATATAGGGGACTTGCAGACATTGGACCCGACCCAGTTTGGCTTTGTCAAGGGAAGATCATGCCTTTTGAACTTGGTGGACTTCTTGAAATAGTCACCAAGGCCATTGATGAGGAAAGGCAGTCCATACAGCCTACCTTGACCTTGCAAAGGCTTCGACACAATACCCCACTCGGTATTGTAGAAAAACTTACCAGCTTAAATGTAAACCCATATGTCACAAGATGGGTTGCAAACTGACTTAAGGACAGAACCCACAGGGTTAGAGTTGCTGGCGCTGTGTCAGACTCCAAGCCGGTCACAAGTGGTGTCCCACAGGGCTCGGTCCTTGGCCCCTATTGTTTGGCATCTACTTCTCAGAAGTACAGGCCAACATGGGAGGACTTTGGCTGACAAAGTTTGCAGATGACTGCAAACTGCCATAGTGGAAAGTGCATCGGACACTGATATCCTTCAGAAGGGACTCACGGAAACAGATAGCTGGTGCCAGAGCCATGGCCTGAAGTTAAACGCCAAAAATGTATAGTCATACCCTTCGGGAAAAACAAGGTAACCCCAAGCTACCATATAGGTGGCAATCCACTAAGCACAGAAGAGGTTATCAGGGACCTGGGGACCCAGGTTGACAGTGGCCTTTCTTTTGACACTCACATTGCTAAAGTGGTTAGAAAGACCTTCTACATTGCCCACCTGATCATGAAGGATTCACATCCAGATCTAGTGAGGTCATTGTTCCCCTGTACTCTTCACTTATCAGACCAATGATCGAGTACAATGCCCCATTAGGGATGTATCTCACCCGACATCTGCAGCAATTGGAGAGACCCCAAAGTTCCTCACCAAAAGGATAAAGGGACTCCAAAATCTGTCATATGCTGCCAGATTGAAGAAACTCCAGCTCTATTCAGTCGCATACCGTCTGCTCAGAGGTGACATGTGCCTGACATACAAGGCCATGTCCAACCGAATTAATGGACATGCTCCACCTCAAAAATCCAAATCCACCAAAACCACTAGAGCAAGTGACTTAAACCTTAGCAGGGATATAAATAGGGCGTGGAGGGCTAGATTCCATTTACTTATTCCTTAACATTCCATGTGTGGAATAAATACTGTTGTGGTTAGAGCACCTAGCTGACTCTGTTCAAGAGAAATCTAGACCTGTGGATTGGAGATGTGGTTTTACCTTAGAATCATCTCTGCTGTCACTAGGTCACTGCTGCCTGGCTGAAGGAACAAATCTTGCCAGACCACGTCAAAAGCAAAATTACTAGATGGTCCTTTAAATCAGGAAGTGGCACAAAAGCAAGCAGAAGTTTAAAGACAGAGGCACAACAAACTAATGGGCACAGTTAAATTTTTCATATAAGGGTACAACCACCTAGATTCAGTAGGCTAGGCTTATAAATGCCTTTCCAGATAGCCTAGTATAAACCTATGAACCTATGAACCTATGTCAATTAAACGAAAGCTTGAAATGTCGAACGACATATGGTCGAGACCATATGATCGACATTTCAAGTATTTGCAGAATGACTTTAACTGAGCCATACAGTGCAGAATGGGAGAATTTCCCTTTTCTGCACTAAAGTGCTGTCTCAGGGTTGGTATAATTTAAGTGGGGGGGGGGTGTGCAGGGAGGCTTGCCCCCCTGCTCACACAGTTAAAGAAGTTTTTTTTTTTCCTTTTTATAGTATATTCAAACATTCAAATATTGACCATATGGTCTCGATCATATGGTATTCAACATTTTGAATGTTTGAATATATAACATAGACCCCCAAACCCAGGGGCAACAGACCACCAAGGCTACAGTCTCAGGGTACACAGAGATCTAAACAATGGAGTGCTCCTCCCTCAAAAACAGGGAGTGGTAAGCCACCCCCTTATGGAAAAAATTCACGACTTGTCTATCATCCTTTCCAGCCATGCCCAAATACTTGCACCCCTAGGAGGAAAACTCGACCTGCATGCAAAAAACTGGATGTCCATTACCCAGGACTAATTGGTCCTAAACATTGTATCCCAGGGATACAGATTCTCCTTCCACTCACTGCCAACCCCAAGCGGGTTACCAGACCTTCCTCCAAACCAGTGAGCAGAGGCTCAAAAGCAAGTGCTTTCTCTTCTCAATATCGGGGCTATTCAACCTGTTCCAATAGAGCAAAGAGGACAGAGTTTCTACACAAGACTGTTCCTGGTGCCCAGAAAAGAGGGCTATTGGCGCCCTATCCTGGACCTGTCCATTCTCAACACCTTCCTCTGGTACCAAAATTCAAAATGCTTACACTACAACAGCTTCTTCCTATGCTAGCCAAGGACTCCTGGCTAGTCACCCTTGACCTAAAAGAAGCTTATCTGCACATCCCCATAAGGGAATCTTGCAGGAAATATCTATGTTTCAGGGCAGGCTCTATGTACTATCAGTTCTCTGCACTTCCCTTTGGCTTATCTACTGCGACAAGGGTATTCACAAAGTGCCTGGCTCCAGCCATTGCATATTGCAGGCAGAGAAAAATTCAAATTTACCCATACTTGGACGATTGCCTGATTCAGGCAGACAGTCAGGAATTGCTGCTTCAGCACCTGGCTTTTATAAAGAGACTTCTAACTTCTCTGGGGTACACCATCAATGAAAAGAAATCACATCTAGTGCCCAGCCAAAAGATTGTATTCCTGGGAGCAAGCTTGAACACAACTTCCCAGATGGCATTCCTTACTCCAGAAAAACAGGTTTATTTGACAAACTACTTCAAACTAATGGCCACCAGAACCCAGCTATCTGCAAGAAAAATACTGCAAGCCCTAGGGTTCATGGCCTCATGCATTCTACTAATTCCATATGCAAGACTGCATATGAGGAAACTTCAATGGTACTTAAAAGGTCTCTGGTGCCAACATTCTCAGGACCTGGAAACAATTATTCCTATCATTCCTTGTCTAAGGGCAGAGTTTCTTTGGTGGGCAGAGGCTTGCAACCACAACAAGGGACTCCCTTTCACTCAACCCCTCGCCGCCCAAACCCTGACAACAAACACATCAGACTATGCATGGGGGGCTCACATGGCTGGCAAATGCATTCAAGGCAAATGAAGCCCAGGACAAATTCACCTACATATCAATCAAAAAGAAATGTTAGGTGTACAGAATGCTCTGACAGCCTTCAAATACCTTATCCTTCCAGGACAACTCTTGATAAAGTCAGACAACACCAAAGTTATGTGGTACATAAACAAGCAGGGGGGAACTCATTCCTACCCACTCTGCAAGTTAGCCATGGCCCTGTGGAACACAGCCTTGAGCAACCAAGTGCACCTGCAAGCTCAATTCCTGCCAGGCAAACAAAATTCACTGGCAGATGACTTAAGCAGAAATCTACTGGACCCACATGAGTGGAAACTGGAACCCAGCTCATTCAAACTTCTAACCAACAGGTGGGGGGCACCCAGACCTCTCAACCAATCGGGGATAAATTTCAACAGAATCAGGGACAAGTCAAGAAAAAAATCAGGGACAATCAGGGGCACTTTTAAAATATTAGTGCTATTAACTTGAAACATTGACAGAATCAGAGCATATGAATTAATACACATTTTCTGAAGTAAAAGAAGTTTATAACTCATAATTATTGTCATTATTCATTAAGTGTAATTCACCACCTTTCCTCCAAAAGTCACTAGTTTTAGGAGGGATTAAGAGGCACAGAGTTAAAATTTGAGTCAAAATCAAGGACGTCCCTGAAAATCAGGGACAGTTGAGAGGTACCAGAGGTGGACCTCTTTACCTACCCCCAAAACCATCAATTGAGCAAATTTTGCACCAGAAATCCTCGCAGCCAAGCATGGAAAGTGGATGCCCTATCCTTTACATGGGAAAACCTCTCAATGTATGCCTTTCCCCCTCTGCCCCTCCTTTCAAAAGTACTACTCAAGAACAAACAGGACAAATCAAGGACAATCCTTATTGCACTGGACTGGCCCCACCAGCACTGGTACCCACTCCTACACAGTCTGGCAGCAGTGCCACCCTGGCTCCTACATCAGACCCCCTCCCTGCAACATACACTCGAACATCTACAGTTATGGTAAGTGTACACAAACTGTACTTTCCCTGACATTCTGAACATATTTCCCCTAGCCATGTAAATACAACCTCCAGTCTGCTCTAAGAAGAAGCCACTAGCCTAGCCTTGTGGGATTAACTCTTTAAAGATAGATAGATTAATTCAGAAAATTCCCTTGCATTTAAGAAAAGGTTTTGCTAAACATTTTTACACTTGATGAAATTTTTTTTTTCAGCAAAGCTTTATCTCTCCATTTTATTGTGAAGTTCTTTTAGATATCAAAACAGTTATACTATGTTTTTTGAGGCTTTATGTAAGAAGTTTATATTCTGGTATGAATGTTAAATACAAGTCTATCCTTTTGAAATGGTGGAATGGTGTACTAAGTAAATTTGATGCATTGGCAAGGCAAAGTTTCTGTGTCTCTTGTGGTCACTGCAGATACCTAGCTATCCTGCTGCCACTTTCATTTCATGGGGAAGTGACTGAAAAACTGATGTTCTTCGTCTCCCATTGCTGCAGTCCTTACATATGGGTAGTCCGCTGTCCACAATCGGCCCGAATACCAAAGGGCTAGAACTGGCGTCGGTCATCGGCGCCCGAGACTGACGTCAGTACGTGCCAGTACAAATGCGCATGACCGACGCCATATACTCAGTCTTTCTTGCCGCATGGTCCTAAGCAGAAGCAGCCTTTTGCAAGTGCCGTTCGGCGTTCTGGAATTGTCGGTTTTTGAGTTTCAGACCAGAGACCAAGTTGGGCTAAGTACCCCGTTGGGGACACTTTTGTCTTTTTCTTGCCTCAGTATTGACGGATGTCAGAAAAAGTTAATAACTGTATTTCTTGTGGGAAACAGATTCCTCATAGGGATTACCATTCACTCTGTATTCCTTGTTTAGGGCATGAGCACGACGTGGTTGGGTGTCGCTTTTGTGCTACTTTTAACAAGCGTACTATTAAACGTCAGTTGGACTGTGCTAAGCTTGTGTTTGGTAAACGTTGTAATTACAACATGCCGTCGGATTCTCCGACGCCTGGTTCTTCTAAGAAACGCAAAGAGAAGGCTTTGCAGTCCAAACAGGATGAGTCGTCCACTCCGGACGCCGGTTCTGTAGAACCACCGAATACTTCAGCGGCTCCTTCTGAAAGTTTACCTGAGTCTCAAGGGGAGCCTTTGTTACTACAGGAAGTGGCTTCTCCTGTGTTAGGCCAGGCTGAGGGTGCTTCTCAGATGTCGGTGGTTCCCTCCCCTCATAGGGTAGTTAGGCCTCCTCCTTCTCAAAGCAAAAGCCATTCTAAGTCTAAGTCTGCCCCTGCTGGTGCTAGTCCCCAGGGTCCCACTCCTAGGAAGCACATGTTAAAGATGGCTGAAGATTTGATAACTTTAATTAGGGGTTCTATGCCCCCCCCTGAGAAGAGGCCCAGGGTACAGACAGAGTTGGAGGGTTTGGTTCAGTCTTCCAATGAGTCAGATTCTTCTGTGGAAGAACTTCAAGATTTCCCTCCCTATTCTGATTCGGAGGCTGAGGACACTACTCCCTCTGCGTCCCCTCCAGAAGATTTTTCTTTCTCTGAGACTTTGCATTCCATGAGGGAACATTTCAAATGGGAAGGCCAGGATTATTCTGATTCTCGTAAAAGGCTAAGAGAATTCTTGTTTTTGCCTCAGCATAGGCCCTTGGCTATTTCTCCTGTACTGGATGTTGTTCAGGATGTATTTTCTGAGGCTGCCCTTAACCCAGATTTTCTGCCTCCTGCCCAGGTTAAACCAGATAGATACTACAGGGTTCCGGAAGCTCACAAGTACTTATATAAGAGTCCTAGGGCTGATCCAGAAACTATTACTCAAGGCCCCAAAGGTGTTAGGGCTTCTGTGGTTAAGAATCCAGTTCCTCTGGACAAGGATGCTAGGGCCCTGGATAGGTGGGGTAAAAAACTGTATACCTCTTCTACTTTGGCTATTAGAGCTTTAAATTGTCAGTTTCATATGCTCAGGTATCAAAATTATTTGCTGGGCCAATTAAAATGTAAAGTAGATGCTTTAGCTGAAGGTATTGAATGTAAGGAGCTTCAGGATTTAGTGCATGCTTCAGGCCAAGTTGGTAAGCATTCTTTGCAGTGTGGTTTTGATGCTTTACAGGCTTCTTCCAGGGTGGCTGCTACTAGTTCAGTTGTTCGCAGGCATGCCTGGCTTAAAGATCAGACCTTGTCAGAGCATGTTAAGGCTCGAATTATGGATGCTCCTCTGCAATCTGATGTTCTTTTTGGCCCTCCAGTAGAGTCAGTTTTGAAAAAAATGGAGGAAAAAGCTAAGTCTATGCAGATGGTTAAGGACTTTTTACAGGTTCAGCCCCCTAAGCTCAGTAGAAATTGGCCTGCTAAGGGATGGTCTTTCCCTCTTGGATTATCAATCTAGGGGCAGGTCGAGGCGAGGTAGAGGTAGGGCTTCCTCTCAGGGCCCTGTTACTTCTAGGACTTTGAGTTCTTCTACCCTTTCTGCTGGGGAGGGCAGGGGTCAGTCCTTTCGGAAACAGACCCAATGACCTGTGTCTTCAGCTGCCGGACTCTGCTGCTGGCAGCTCCTCTAGGAGGAAAACTGGGACTTTTCAAAAGGAATTGGCATTTGGTTACCCAAGACAAATGGGTATTGGACATAATAAACCGAGGCTACAAATTTTATTTTCACACATTCCCTCCTTTCAAAGGTATGCCGGATGTGCCTCATCAGCAAAGACTGGAAGCACAGGCACAAATTTCTTCTCTGCTTCAGTTGGGAGCAATACAGGAAGTACCTTCTGCAGAAAGGGGCACAGGGTTTTATTCCCGTCTTTTCTTAGTGCCAAAGAAAGGAAATACTTGGAGACCAATTCTGGATTTGTCCATTCTAAACACCTTTCTGGAAATTCCAAAATTCAAGATGTTAACACTGCAACAGCTGTTACCTATGTTGGGCAAAGATCACTGGATGGTGACTCTGGATCTCAAAGAAGCCTATCTTCACATTCCTATCAGGCCCAGTTGCAGGAAATTCCTGAGATTTTGGAATGGGAATTTGCATTATCAGTTCTCTGCATTGCCCTTTGGCTTGTCTACTGCACCCAGGGTATTCACAAAAGTCCTGGCTCCAGTAATAGCTTTTCTCAGACTAAAAGGTATTCAAATTTATCCTTATCTGGACGACTGTTTGATTCTTGATTCTGGCTCAAGGCAAGCACGAACTTCTTCAACATCTGCAGTATGTAATGACAGTTTTAAGATGCCTAGGGTATTCTGTGAACAAAATAAAGTCCAGTCTAGTACCCTCACAAGAGATGTGTTTTCTGGGTGTAAGACTGAACACAGCTGCTCAGATGGCATTTCTTACCCCGGACAAACAAAGAAATCTTCACCTATACTTCCAACAGTTATCAGTAATGTCCAGGCTGACTGCAAGGACAGTCCTTCAAGCCTTGGGGTTCATGGCATCTTGCATTCTAGTACTTCCCAATGCCAAACTGCATATGAGGAAGCTGCAATGGTATCTCAAAAGCGTTTGGACTCAACACAGCCACGATTTGGACACTGTCATTCGGATTCTGCCTTGCATTCAGAAAGAATTTGTGTGGTGGGCTCAGGAATGTCACCTAAACAAGGGACTCTCTGTGACCCAACCAGAGGCAAGTCAGATATTAACGACAGACGCCTCGGAGTCAGCCTGGGGAGCTCATTTCACAGGAAAATGGATTCAAGACCTTTGGCCCCCAGAGCTACTTCACTTGCATATCAACATGAAAGAGATGCTGGCAGTTCAATTTGCTTTGGAAGCATTCAAGGGCCTACTTCAACCAGGACTGGTGTTGATTCGAACAGACAACACAACTGTCATGTGGTACATCAACAAGCAGGGGGGAACTCATTCTTACCCTCTTTGCAGACAAGCAATGCTGTTATGGGACACTGCTTTAAATCTGCACATCATTCTTCGAGCACAGTTTCTGCCAGGAGCACAAAATTCTATAGCAGATGTTCTGAGCAGACAGATTGTGGATCCTCACGAATGGAAGTTGGACCCTCAGGTATTTCTTCAGTTGACCATGGCTTGGGGAACTCCAGACATAGATCTGTTCGCTTCTCCTCTGAATTTCCAACTGCCACTGTTTTGCATAAGGCTGTTTCATCCAACAGCCTGGAAAATAGATGCACTATCCTTCAGTTGGAGCAACCTTCACGTGTATGCTTTTCCTCCCTTGCCTCTTCTTCCAAAGGTACTGTTGAAAGTCAGGAGGGACAAACCTTGCATGATCCTTATAGCACCGGATTGGCCTCGTCAGCATTGGTACCCTCTGTTGAGGAGCTTAATTCATGGGACACCTTGGCCATTACCACAGATTCCTCACTTATTGTCTCAGGAAAACAATCATTTTCTCAATGTCAGGGTGCAATCCCTACACCTGACAGCCTGGCGCATTCTGTTTTAAAGAAGGAGGGCCTTCAGCTCCCTCAACAAGTTTTGGATGTTATTTTGGAAGCCAGGCGACCTAGTACTCGAAAGGTTTATGCTGATAAATGGAAGAGATTTTTTCTTTGGAGTTCAGCTAAAGGCTTTGATGTCAAATTGCCTAATTTGAGTTGTACATTGCAATATTTGACTGTATTATTGGACAAGGGTTTGTCCTTCTCTTCTGTAAAAGTGCATGCTGCAGCTATTTCTGCTCACTATGATTGTGACCCTCCTTTGTTTTCACATCCATTGGTTAAACAGTTTCTTAGAGGGGCAAAGAATATAAGACCCACACGAAGAGCTCCTACTCCTGCCTGGGATCTTAATTTTGTTTTGGAAAAGCTGACTCTGCCTCCTTTTGAACCTGCAGCTACAGTTGAATTGAAGTTGTTGTCTTGGAAGACTGCTTTTTTGTTGGCTGTTACTTCTGCTAGAAGGGTATCTGAATTACAGGCCCTCATGGCAGTGGAACCTTTTCTGATTTTTCACAATGACAGAGTTTCCTTACGTACTAATCCTACTTTTATGCCTAAAGTGATTTCTAATGTGGCATTGAACCAATCTATACATTTGCCTACTTTTTATGCTAACCCCCAAAATAAAGGGGAAAAAGTTTTGCATTCTTTGGATGTACATAGGCAGTTAAGGTATTATTTGAGCAGAACCAAAGAGTTCAGAAGATCTCAACAATTATTTGTTTCTTTTGCTTTGACTTCACAAGGGAAAGCTGTCTCAAACAAACTATTTCCAAGTGAATTGGCCATTGTATTGCTTTGTTACTCTCATCATGGAAAGGATGTTCCAGTTGGGATCAGGCCTCATTCTACTAGGGCTACGGCCACCTCTACTGCTTTTTTGAGAGGGGTAGCTACTAAAGACATTCTAGAAGCAGCTACTTGGAGTTCTGTACATACCTTTACAAAGCATTATCATTTACCTCTTTATTCTAGGTCTAGGGCTGGGTTTGCCACTGCAATCTTACAGGGCATGTTAGCAGCTCCTAATGCTATTTAGTTGGCCAGCCTCCCTTTTTCCATTGCTCTGGGATTCTACCCATATGTAAGGACTGCAGCAATGGGAGACGAAGAACATAGTACAGTTTTGTACCTACCATAAATGTAGATGTTCGAGGATCTCCATTGCTGCAGTCCAATTTTCCCTCCCTCCTTACCCCTTTTTAGGTTGGGTTTTGGGTGGTGTTTTTTGCATTCTGGCGTCTGAGGCAAGAAAGACTGAGTATATGGCGTCGGTCATGCGCATTTGTACTGGCACGTACTGACGTCAGTCTCGGGCGCTGATGACCGACGCCGGTTCTAGCCCTTTGGTATTCGGGCCGATTGTGGACAGCGGACTACCCATATGTAAGGACTGCAGCAATGGAGATCCTCGAACATCTACATTTATGGTAGGTACAAAACTGTACTTTTGCTGTTGCTGGCTTGGGAGGCAAGTAATTTTGGAGACATTGAGGATGGTAGAAGGAGAAGTAACCACAGTGCAGACTGAAAGAAATACCATTATCTTCTGAAATCTGTGTTGGCACATAAAAAGTGGTCTGTAAATTTCCTGATTTTGGCAGCCATGATATTGCCCAGTGACTGCCCTCTGACACCCATTGTATATGACAGTGAAACATATTGCTTATGTATGTGTTCTTAGATGCCTGTGGAAAAAAATGAGGCAGTAGCAAACTAAACTTCACCAAAAGAGCAGAATTGTAGTGCAGAAATGTTAGTTTATGAGTTAGTGTTCTTTGCCTATCTAATTGAGTAAGTGCTTTATTTCCAAAGTAATGAGCAAAGCAGTACACCAAGCATACTACTGAGTGTTACAAGGCTTTCCAAAACTATCTATTAATTCTTGTGTAAGTTTGTAGACTTGCAGGACTTGCTTGTGTTTTTGTGTTCTTGCATATTTAGCCAACTAAGAGCAGCTTTTAACTGCAGATTTTGCCCTGCTATTCTTTAATGTACAAACTGTGTGTGTGTTTATATTCAAACCTGACATTAGAGAGATTTCTGTAGAGATTCAGCCCATTGCTAGATTGTGCAGAGACCGACAGGGAGCACAAGTAGCAGGAAGGTGAGTCATGCACAGGGATCCAGATATCCCATATTACTGGTGCCCTCCCATTCTCTGGGGTCAGTAGTACAAGGTATACTACACTGAGTGCTAAAGTATGTCTTCCAGTGTCCATCACCATGACACCCATGGTCAGTTTAAGGATTTAGGGGCACTCCTGTCAACACAGGAGGTGATTTAAAACATGGTTGCATCATGTATTATGATAGACTTGGAATACTGAAACAGGTAACTGCAAAAACAGGAATGCAGGCAAGAGGGCTTCAGGCATGCACACAGTAGTAGTTTCCAAAGTTTATTCTTCAGACTTTGCTTCAAACAAATGATAAAAATAATAAAAAACAGTAACCATTTTCAGTGTGGAAAAATTAAAAATTTTAAAGTCACCTTGGCTATTGTATACCAGTTCAAAGTTGTTCTCCACACTGGGTTGTTGTGGGTCCGATACTAATACCTGTTCAAGTTCCTGTAGTTCACCCTGGGAAGACCCTGCCTCAGGTTGTACCCCAAGGCTTGTGACCGAAAATTCTGCTGGTTTCCAAAGTTGTTGTTATTATTTCAATATTGGTTACCAGTTTCATTCCGGCCTCGTGTAGTTTCCCTTGAGGTGCCTACGGCCTGCTCACGTAGGGGCAGACCCTGGCCCCTGTTGCCATCTAACCCAGGGTTGACCGCAGCTTGATAACCGGTACCATTCGTTGATCCAAAAATTCGGCCAAGGGCCTGACCAGTTTGTGATGGTGGGAGGTTAGGATAAGCAGAGTCAGATGCATATGCTTCCCTGTTCCTGTTCAGTTTCTTTATTTTAGTGACTTTTAGTTCGGTAATATGCTGGTCTATACTAGTTAGGCATCTATCATATTCAAATTTGTACCTCAAAAAATAAGCATTTCTTCTTATTTTTTCATCTAATGCAGTTGCCTCTTTTAAAAGGGCTTCAGACATGATTCTATAGTGTTTACTCATCAAGTCCAGTAATTCCAAACCATGTCTATTAAACAACTTCAACAACTCCTCATGGAATTGCAAACTTTGAATGAGGCCATTTGGGTATTGCCAGGACCTCAGTCCTTTAGTGACAACACCTTCACTAGTACATTCTTTAAAATATGAAATTTCTAACTGTAATTTTTTATACTTCACCAACATTCCATCCAAGTTCTTCAAGTCAGTGGTGATATCCACAGCAGAGTTCTGTGTCCCTTCAGCCAGGTCTCCACTCCGAGTACTACTCATCGATTCAAACAATGTTGGCCACTCCTGTAGCCAACCTGTAACCCCGGAGTTGAAAGTCCTAATAAGCCCCAAGGGTTCAGTCTCTACTGGGTCTGCTGCTTGTTCAACCACTGTATTTCCATCAAACGGTTCTGTTGAAGTAGCATGTATGCTTACATCAAGTAATGGTTCATCATTACCATTTGCACATCCATCCACAATGTTGAACCCGGGTTCATCAAGGTTAGCGTCTATGCCAGGTCTTCGGGAGGACGATGTGGTAGTAACCAGTGATTCCACTCTAGCTGTTAAACAATCCACTCGTTCCAGTATTTTTCCCACCAGTAACTGCAGGAACTTGAACAGGTATTAGTGTCTGACCCACAACAACCCAGTGCGGAGAACAACTTTGAACTGGTATACAATAACCAAGGTGACTTTAAAATATTTTATTTTTCCACACTGAACATGGTTACTGTTTTTTATTATTTTTATCGTTTGTTTGAAGCAAAGTCTGAAAAATAAACTTTGGAAACTACTACTGTGTGTGTGCCTCAAGCCCTCTTGCCTGCAATCCTGTTTTTGCAGTTGCCTGTTTCAGTATTCCAAGTCTGTCTAGTGTGTTGGCTGGCATGGAGGGGATACTAGAGGCTACAGTATCGAACTCACAGGAGGGGAGTACGGACCCGCTAACGTTACTGGTGGGCAAACTACTGGAACGAGTGGATTGTTTAACAGCTAGAGTGTAATCACTGGTTATTACCACATCGTCCTCCCGAAGACCTGGCATAGACGCTATCCTTGACGAACCCGGGTTCAACATTGTGGATGGATGTGCAAATGGTAATGATGAACCATTACTTGATGTGAGCATACATGCTACTTCAACAGAACCGGTTGGTGGAAATACAGTGGTTGAACAAGCAGCAGACCCAGTAGAGACTGAACCCTTGGGGCTCATTAGGACTTTCAACTCTGGGGTTACAGGTTGGCTACAGGAGTGGCCAACATTGTTTGAATCGACGAGTAGTACTTGGAGGGGAGACCTGGCTGAAGGGACACAGAACTCTGCTGTGGATATCACCAATGACTTGAAGAACTTGGAAGGAATGTTGGTGAAGTATAAAAAATTACAGTTAGAAATTTCATATTTTAAAGAATGTACTAGTGAAGGTATTGTCCCTAAAGGACTGAGGTCCTGGCAATACCCGAATGGCTTCATTCAAGGTTCACAATTCCATGAGGAGTTGTTGAAGTTGTTTAATAGACATGGTTTGGAATTATTGGACTTGATGAGTAA
This sequence comes from Protopterus annectens, assembly GCF_019279795.1. Lineage (NCBI taxonomy): Eukaryota > Metazoa > Chordata > Ceratodontiformes > Protopteridae > Protopterus > Protopterus annectens. The sequence goes on from NC_056746.1 coordinate 1,497,390,181, forward strand.
ACACTATAGAATCATGACTGAAGCCCTTTTAAAAGAGGCGACTGCATTAGATGAAAAAATAAGAAGAAATGCTGATTTTTCGAGGTACAAATTTGAATATGATAGATGCCTAACTAGTATAGACCAGCATATTACCAAACTAAAAGTCACTAAAATAAAGAAACTGAACAGGAACAGGGAAAAGCATATGGATCAACGAACGGTACCGGTTATCAAGCTGGAGTCAACCCTGGGTTAGATGGCAACAGGAGCCAGGGTCCACCCCTATGCGAGCAGGCCGTAGGCACCTCAAGGGAAACTACACGAGGCCGGAATAAAACTGGTAACCAATGCAGGAATAATAACAACAACTTTGGAAACCAGCAGAATTTTCGGTCACACGCCTCGGGGTACAATCTGAGGCAGGGTCTTCCCAGGGTGAACTACAGGAACTTGAACAGGTATTAGTATCGGACCCACAACAACCCAGTGCGGAGAACAACTTTGAACTGGTATACAATAGCCAAGGTGACTTTAAAATTTTTAATTTTTCCACATTGAAGATGGTTACTGTTTTTTATTATTTTTGTTTGTTTGAAGCAAAGTCTGAAGAATAAACTTTGAAAACTACTACTGTATGCGTGCCTCAAGCCCTCTTGCCTGCATTCATGTATTATGATAACAAAATGGGAATGCTTTGCATAATATTTAAATTAGGGGATGTGGTTTTGAGCTGTCATATAACACTGTAGGGGCAGGCAAAGGGTTAAGCTGCCCTGCGAAGTTACTGTACCCTGCATGCAAAGTAGCTAATGCTGCAAGGAAAATATGTATCATGGGAAATGCACAAGGCTGTTACTGTGCTATTTTGCAGCTGCTGTTTGTTAGTATAGTTATGTTGAGTGCAGTGTCTATGTCCCTGCTATCTCAGATGCAGAGGATTCTAAACATGCTAACAGTCAGCAAGTGTTCTGCTGTATCTTTCTGCATTTGCTTCTTATGTGGCCATGGCTGTTGAACCTGTACCTGGAGTCTTCTAAGTAAACAACTGCATGTGAGGCTGTTCCCTGCATTGCTGCCTTGTTTATGAATTGTGTATGAATCTGCATGGTGTTGATACTGGGGACCAGCCCTATAGAGTTGAGTGAATTATTTATGAATAAGGCTATGTGTGTATTTTGCTAACTAACACATCTCTTTGCATTTAGCATTAAAGACAGAGGACTTGTACCATCTTTGCAAACTGCCCTTCCTCGATTAAGATGGAGTGGACACCCCACTATGGCATCTGTTGCAGCTGAAGCCAAGGAACTAGCAAGGTCCATTAGAAGTATCCTGGAAGTGGACAGTAAGTTTGGACATTTTTGCATTTCTGCTTCCATTATGTATCAGGCTTTTTCATGTTCATATTTTTCAAGCATTCCACAATAGTGACTAGATTCTGAAAAAAAGGAGCTATTAAAAGTTTTTCCATTATAGGTTGGGAGTTGCTCAGTGCAATGTATTGTATAGGAATGTTTGGTCGGTTTATTTTAAGGTTAATGAAGTGGGCCACAAGAATCTATTTTAGCCATGAACTGAATACAAATTCAACAGTCTGAAATACATAAGTTATAGGCAAAAAAGAGATTTCTAAGAGGTATGCATACATACATACATACGTCAAACATTTGTTTGCTGCATTGTACAGCAAAGTTTGTATGGGGACATATAGATTAATGTCTGCTTGTATACAGCACGGAGTAAATGTGAGTGGTTGTACCTAATTTGACAGTAACAGCAATGGATGTGGGGGATTAAGTACAAGTTATTCTAAATGTATAAGGAGTTATTTCTGACAGTTTAGTGAAATGATAATATAGTTAAAATTATGAACAGGAGCATGTTAAAGTCTAGTGCTGAGTTAGTTCACATTTCTGTCAGCCTTGGTGTTCATCTTTACCTGTTGTGCAGCACCAACATTACTGTGCATGAAACTTACTGATGTCCTACTTACTTTAAGCATTTAATCTTACTAATATACTATGCACTAATCTCTCAACAGCATATATTACATTCATAAACTCATAAAAGTTCAAATTTCTGCCTTGTAGTTAAGCCCTTTGTGTCAGTCTTAGGAAATTCAACTCTTTCTTGATTCGGATTGCCATCTGGATAACCACTGTGTAATACTTTGGTGTCTGTGTACATGTGTTGAGAAATTCATATCTCTGGTCATCTGTTACTTTAAACTGCTAATAACATAAGCCTTCTGTAGTTTGATAGTAACCAGAATCCATGGCTTATTTTGCTTTATCTGTTCTGTTCTATTTGGTCTGAGTGCACTTCCTTTACAGCACTTTTTTGCAGTGTCCTGTTCTTCTCTTGGTTGTTACTTTGTCATTTCTTTTGGTATTTTTGGTTTCAGAAGTTTTATTGGGTTGAATCATGTTTTTCGGTACAAGATTGACTGTAACTCAGTTGCTCACACATTGCTGCCCAGCAGAGTAGTTGTTTGTTTATCATAGATTACACCATATAGAAGTGATGGCTTGTTGCTCATATATTCTTGTGTGTGTTCTTTGAGACTGTAGCATCTTAAGGATAGAGAGAGGCATGTTTTTTTCATTACCTGCAGCTAATTGTTCATTGTTCCAAGGTACAGCAAGCTCAGAGTGACAGTAATAAGATAAGCGGGACAGTAGTAGCTTTTTGTATTATTTTACACTTCAGTCTGTTCCTTATAGCTTCATAGCTGTATATAGCTTTTGTATCTTCACTGTATCTGTTTTGAGCATATGCACAGTCAAGATGTCAGTTAAAACGAGTATTTGTAGGGTGGTCATGAGTTGAGCTTGGTAGTTTAAAGGATTGATACTATTCCTTGTGTATCCATTTACATTTATAGATACAGATACATCTGTTCTCACACACACACACACACACACACACACACACACACACACACACACACACACACACACATAGCAATATTTATACATGTAAACAGTTGCAGTAGATGAAGTCCTTTTTTAAGATTATAATTGCTCATGTATTGCTAATTAAAAAAGTCCTTTTCCTGTGTGTGTGTGTGTGTGTGTGTGTGTGTGTGTGTGTGTGTGTGTGTGTGTTATTATATTGTTATAGAATCTCATGTTACAAGTGGTAATAGATCTATTTTCAACAAATAATTGCTGATGTATGGTTAAAGTCTCAGTCTTTCCAGTGCTGACCGTAACTTATCCAGTATTACCTTTTCCATTATTTTTCCACAACATGAAAATAGATTTAAGGGTCTATATGACTCTGGGTTTGTACACAGGTTTAATAAGTGCATGTCTCCAATCTTGAGGAATCTCCCCATATTATATTACCTAGCAAATAATTGATATAATGGTACTATAAGTTCTTGTTGAAGTGGTCAGGTAAACTCTTCTTTGAGTTGGGGTTTCCTACTGCTTTACAACTGCTTTTATCATTATGTATGGGATGATATCATTGCTTTTAATTTGCCAGTTATTCTACTAAGTGGGGTAGTGAAAAAATCCCTTAGTAAAATCAAAGTAAGGAACATGCACTATACATCAAGTAATGATGTTGTGTATTCAAGGAATGTCAGAATATTCAGAATGAAAACTTTCCCTGCAGCCAACCCATACCCTTCTTATATGTAGCAGTAGTAGGTCCCCTGTGACATTCAGCATAAGATTCAGTATGACCCTTTTTATGCTTTTACATTGAATGTGGTTAGGATGGAATGTCTAAAATGTGTGTGGTCATATGTGAGCCCTCTTTCCTTGTGAAATGATACCACTACAGCCTGACACTGTATTTTACTGACTTGGCCACAAGATGTAGATTTTGTTTAGTGTGATTGAAATTGCTTTAGTTAGGTTTTCCTTATTCTGAATGGGAAAGTAACAGCATTGTTGTCTGGTTCCATAAACCTGAAATTTTGATTTGTTTGATTTATTACATCTGCAGTTATAGAAGGCAGGACTCAACTTGTCTGTATAGGAAATGGAATAAGTACTTCCAACAGCTTCTTAATAAAGGAAAATCCCACAGAAGTACTGCCCAAAACACAGCCTACTATAAAAGGGGAAAAAGAGACCTCCCTAGAGGGAGAGCTTACAAGATGGCTACACACTCGGTAATAGCTTAATTTCAGCTCTCCCAGTGTGAAAGCAGAAAGTCAGAAAAGAGACAGTGAATTTGTCTTTTTGGGTAAATTTCAGTTACTAGCTAGTAATGCACTACCTGCATTCTAGCAAAGAAAAAATTTTGGGAACCTGAAAGAAACTCAGCCACAAAATATGAGGAGAAAACACTGACTGGGAAGAATCCTGCAGTAAAAAGCAGTTCAAGTTCCAGCTCTGGTGCAAGACATTACTTCCAGTAATCTTGAGGAAAAAATAAGTCAAATGTGCTCAGGGCTAATTAAAATAAATGAAACACTGAAGGAGTATATCAGTTCAAATAACAAAATGCTGGAAAAATGGAAGAAGCTTTAAAGAGATATTCAGATGAGCTGGTAAAACTGCAAAAATTCAGAGGTCAAAATGAAGTCAAAGGCCGGCTGAATATGAGAATGCTCAAGAAGAGATGTTTCCAAAAAATGGTAGAATTAGAAGACAGACCACTAAGGGAAAACTTGAGATTTTCTGCTCTGACAAGAACAGACTGTATTACTTTTTTGAAGGTGCAAATAAGCAAATGGTCTTCTATTCCACAACGAGAGTTGTTAATTCAAAGTGCATATTGTATATATACTCCAAACCTGGCCATAAGAAAGCAAACAAGACCTTTGATAGTAAAGTTGCAATCCTATCAGCAGAAAGAGTTGATTCAGACAAAACTGTGGCAGAAGGACAAAATAATAAATATTGGAGCCAGTATAGTGTTTGTTGAAAATGATCACTCACTGTACACCAGGCAGAAGAGGAGTAAATTTATTCCAGCATTCAGGAAATCTCAAGAGGCAGGTGTGAGATTCAAGCTGCTACTTCCAGCTAATTTCAGAATATTTTTTTTTTCTGGGGGGTGAAAGTCATTTTTTGATACAGGACATGCTGAGGAAGAAATACAAAAGTTTGTCCAGCAAAAAGAGTGCCATCAAATAGAAGTGGATTCTACTTCTTATTCTTCTGATAATAAAGCTCATAGAGACACTATGCCAGTCAAACCTTTTCAGTGTTCCAAAGGAAAATCTTTGAGCGACAAATGTACAGGAATTGACTAGAAGAACGTGGAGTACATTGGACATGAACCAGTGACTGGAATTGATGGAGATCAACAGGAAGAAAACCTCTAACTCAGAAATTAATGAATAAATGTGGGGTTACAAAGCATCAGTCATAGGTTCATAGGTAGGTACTAGGCTATCTGCCCGAAGGCATTTATAAGCCTTGCCAGAATGTGTTGGCTTTTGCCGCCCCCTTAGATTAGTTCCATGTGCCTCTGTCCAGCAGAGCCACTGAAGTTATCCCCGAGGTAAACTCTCTGTTTCCCATCCACTCGTCAAGGTTTCTCTTGAAGAGTGTTAGCGAGGAGCTCTGCCTAATGTAGATTGGAATCTTGTTCCAAAGCATGGGAAGTCTCTGGGACAGGAATCTATCCCTCGATCACGTTCTGTTTATTGTTGTGGTGAGGTTTAGATCCCTAGAGCATGTGGCTCAAGGGGATAAGCTTTTTTTTAGGTGGAGCATGTCTGTCAGTTCTGGGTTGGACATGACCTTGTATGTCAGGCAGTGATCACCTCTGAGTAGGCGGTATGCAACCGAGTACAGCTGGAGTTTCTTCAGTCGAGCTGCATAGGGCATCTGTTTGAGACCAGTGATTCTCTTGGTGAGGTACTTCTGTGGTCTTTCCAGCTGTTGCAAGTGTCTTGTAAGATACATCCCAAATGGGACGTTGTACTGATGGGTGTGATAAGCGATGAGTAGAGGGACACAATGACTTCTTTTGATCTGGATGCGAACCCTTTTGTGATAAGGTGGGCCATGTAGAAGGATTTTCTAACCACTTTGGCAATGTGATTACCAAAGGAGAGATCACTGTCTACTTGGGTCCCCAGATCCCTTATTACATCTTCCATATTTAGGGGACTACCACCTATGTGGTAGTTTGTGGGTACTTTGTTTTTTTTCCAAAGGGGATGACTATGCACTTTTTGGCATTTAGCTTGAGGCCATGATTTTGACACCAGGTATCTGTGTCAGTGAGACCCTTTTGGAGGATGTCTGTGTCAGTCGGAGAATCGGTTATAGCCCTAGTTTGCAGTTGTTTGCGAACTTGGTCAGCCATAGTCCTCCTGTGCTTGCCTGTACCTCTGAGAAGTATATGCCAAACAGGAGGGGTCCTAGGACTGAGCCCTGGGGAATGCCACTTGTAACTAGTTTAAAGTTGGATCTAGCTCCCGTAACTCTCACCATGTGGGTTCTGTCCGTGAGCCAGTTGGCAACCCATCTTGTGACGTAGGGGTTTATGTTCAGGCTGGTGAGCTTGTCTGTAATACCAGAATGGAGAATGGTGTTGAAGGCCTTTGTGAGGTCTAGGTAGGCTGTGTGTACCACCTTTCCGTCATCTATAGCCTTGGTAACTGTCACAAAGAAGTCCATCAGGTTCAGGAGGCATGATCTGCCCTTAACAAAGCCGAACTGGGTAGGTTCCAGTGTTTGGAGATTCCCAGTGTCTCTCTTAATGAGTTCCATGATGATGCGCTCCATAGCCTTGCAGACCAAGCTAGTCAGGCTTATAGAGTGATAGTTCCTGGGGTCTGTTGTGGCTCCACCTTTGTGGAGCGGAATAACCGCTGCTGTGTGCCACTCTATGGGTACGTAGCCTGCGGAGAGGCTGAGTTTGAACAGTGTGTTTAGGTGAGGGGTTAGTTCGTCTTTGAGCTCGTGTAGGATGCAGCCTGGGACATCATCCGGTCCCATTGATGCTGTGTTTTTGGCTTTGGAGAGGGCTGTTTTAACCTGAGTGTCTGTGGTTTCAGGGACTCTACATTCTTCTGGTATGGTTATTGGCCCACTTGGGGGTGAGAGGGGGGTGAAGTTTGCGCTGAACCTGTCTGCCAGGATGTTGGTAATATCGGTCAGTTCAGTGTATTTTGTGCCATTCTGCACTAACTCCGAGCAGATCTGAGCATTGCCACTTAGATTCTTGACATAGCTAAAGGAATGCCTTGTGGTTATCTTTGGAGTCCTTGACAATTTTTCTTTCAAAGCTCGCCTTGTATGATTTTATGAAGTATCGTAGTTTCGTGCTGATACTGATCAAGGATGTTTTCCCTTCTTGGGATTTTACTCTCTTCTGTACTAGTTTCCTCCTTCTATTGTATAGCTTGTTTATGGCAGGAGTCCACCAGACTGGTTTCCTTTTCTTGGAGGAGTGAGTCTTGGTTTTGCTTGGATGGCATGATCCATGCATTCTTGTAGGTGCCCGTAGAATGCATTAGTAAAGATTTTTGCAGCTTGGATAGTGTTATCCTTCAGCATGGGGGCTTTGAAACTTTTCACCTCAGTCTTAAGTAACGTGAAGTTTGCTTTTGAAAAGTTTTTCACTGTGGTTTTCTTGTCCGGGGGTGGGGGCGGAATGTGAATATCCAAAGTAATTTGTTTATAGTTAGATCTAACCAGCGAGGGATTGACCTCTGGTGTGGAACACCGGTCGCCCATGTTGGTGATGACCAGGTCCAGTATGTTGTCACCTCTGGTGGGAGTGTTGACCAGTTGAACCAGGGCGTTTGAGTTTATAAATTCTAGGAAATGTTGAGCAAGGGAGTTAGTACTTGAGTAGTTCTCCCAGTTAATGTTTGGATAATTGAAATCACCCAATATTAGGGTGTTTGGTAGGACCTTTATGTTTCCCAGTGTTTCCAGGAACATGGAATGGGGGTCCTGGGACATGATGGGTTATCTGTAGCCAAGCTACTATTTGAATTGCAGTTTTGCCCACTGTTAGTTGAACATGGATGATCTCTGAAGCATTGTGCTGTGCCACTAACCTGGAGGTGTGGGTATCCTTGATGAATATGGATACGCCCCCGCCTTTTATATTTCGGTTTGGGTTCTGTGGCCGAAATGTATGGTATGAGTTGTAGCCTGGTAGTGCTGGGGTACTCTCTGGAGCCGTAAACCAGGATCTGAAGTAGGCAGACTTCATTCGTCTGCAACCTGTGGGTATCGGATCCGACCTCGGATCCGAGCCGGCAATTCAAAAGCTTAGGCTCCGAGCTCCTAGCTCCTCCCTCTTACCCATAACCCCTTGCCAAGCCCTGACTGACCTCAGATTTCGTTTGCCGCTTTTCAAGTAGCTACGGATTCTTGAGCTCCTGGCGTTTTTTGGTGACAGATAAGTTTGTCTGACTAAAAAAGTTTACAAATTCTCTAATTTTGTTTCAGATTTTATTAGTGTTGATTGTGTTAGGCTTTCCTCTCTCTTTTAGTTAATATTTCTGGTTTTGCGTAGTTAGTGTGTGTGTGTTGTGTTAGGCCTTCAGGGTTTATTATGTCTGAAGCCCATAAGGCTGTTTTCTCCAAATGTACCGAGTGTGGCCATAAGCTGTCCCCAGCGGATGGCCACACTCGGTCATGCTTGGGGGTTGAGCACCTGTCATCTGGTTGTACCATTTGTGCAGGGTTCAACCCCCGGGCTTTGAGGGAGCGGAGGTCGAAGCTGGTGCTGGCGGGTCTTTTACCTCCAGATACCGCTTCGGCTTCTGCCCTTCTACTCAGCAACCTGTTGCTGTGGGCTCTCCCCCTCCGGCTGGGACTCAACCTCCCTCTAAGTTGCCGGAGGGGAAAGAGTCATCTAGGGAGAGAGAGAAGAAGGAGAGGCACAGGGAGAGGCACCACAAAAGGAGAGCCGAAACTTCCAGTTCGGCTCCTCCATCTAAGCGGGCCTCCCTGTGCCTTCTAGCTTTCCTCCTCCTCGGCTCCACTCCCTCGGTTCTCTCCTGGACCCGAGGAGGAGGAGGCTAGCCCTTCTAGGAGGTCTCCGAGGCGGCTCTCTAGGTCCGCCGGTGGCCTCCACCAGGTCAACTTTTTCCATGCGTGAGGCTGATATGGACCGGCTGATGAGGAAATTCATCCAGGCCCAAATGCAAATGGGAGTGCTGCTAGACCCCCATCCGGGAGGGCTTCACTTTTTCGCCCCTTGGCTCCTTCTCCGACCCATACCACGGGTTCGGAGCTGTCGGCGCCGGGCAGACTTGGATCCGGGGGTGGGTCGGGTCCGATGGGCCGGCGCACCTCGGATCCGTCCCATCCCTTGAGTGCTTGGTACCGGACCCGACCTCTCGGAGCCGAGGCGAGCCTCGGATCCGAGGGAGCTGGTGTGTCTTCGCTCCGTCCAGGTCGGAGCGCACGGTCTCGGATCCGACGGTTTCGGCTCCGACTCCGATCCTGCGTCGGATCCGAGTGGGGGTCGGCTCTCGGGGTTTAGAGAAGCTGGCTCCCCCTCGGCCTTTGATGTAGTGGAAAGGGCACTGTTGAGGACGTCCGGACCCCCGGTCCCTGCCACGGCTCCATCCCGCACTCCCTTGCAGTTGGGCCAGGCCCCCACCAGCCGGTCCCAGGGACAGCCCGCCTCGATGTCCCAAGTGGTTCCCTTGGAACATCCAACTGCTGAAGAGTACTCCTCGGACTGCCCCCCCAATGAAGTACCTCGGAAGCGTAAGTGCAAAAGGAGGCACATGGACTCCCCTGAGTCCGTTACTGAAGACACAGACTTGGATGAAGGGAAGGCTCCCTAGGTCACCCCTGAGGACGTCTCATTTGGAGACATTATGGAGATGTTAAGGATCAGGGGGGGGTGGTCTGCCCCCAAGGCTTCCTCGGACGAGTCTGTGTTCTTGGAGGCATTCGAGGCGGGCCCTTCTACCTCTTGGGTGTCCCTCCTGCTGACCCTCTGGTGGATCTTATTTCCATCAGAGCGTGGAAGGATCCGGACACCGTTGAGCCTGTCCCAAGCCTGGACCGCATCCTTTCCTCCGAGGACCGCACTCACTGGAGCAAGGCCCCAGTAGATGCCATGATGATGGCTGCAGCCACGAAGAGGGAATTGGCCCAGGAGAGTCCCTCCATGCATCCTCCGGGCAAGGAGTCCCGCTCAATGGATCGCATTGGGAAGCGAGTTTTCAGTTCAGCAACCTTCTCTTTGAGAGCGCTGAACTACATGGCACATGTCATTAGGATGCAGCGGGATCTGATTAAAGAATACGCTGCATCTCCCCCGGAGTCCATGTCAAGTGAGGATAAACAGGTATATTCCACCCGAATGGCCACTCTCAGATCAGTTTCCAATACCTCTATGCGGCTGCTTTCTCATGCTACTGAGGGAGCCGCTAGAGCCAGCGGAGCAGGCCTAGTCATGAGGCGACAAGCCTGGCTCCGCCACTGTGATTTTGCAGATTTTACCTTCGCAAATGCCCCCTTCGATGGTTCTGCCTTGTTTGGCAAGACTGTTCGCGAAACATTAGTCCAGAGCGAAAAGGACGGGAAGACGCTGTCTGCCGTCGGAGTCCGCTTCTCAGCTCCCCAGAGGTCCTTCTCTAAGAACCAAAAGGGACAGAAGAAGATGTGGTTCCGGAAATCGCAGCAGTCCCAACCTGCTCCGGATAACCAGTCCTTCCGTGGCAGAGGAAGACGGGGAGGTCGTCGTCCTAGAGGCAGGGGGGCTCCTGGCAACTTTGGGCCCAGAGAACCTTTCTCTGATAGACCCACGCAGCAGCCCTGAAGGGTTGCCCGGCTGTCCGTCTCTGGAGGCAGTCGGGGGGCGGTTTTCGAGGCACCTGACTTCTTGGGAGTCCATAACAACAGACAGTTGGGTGCTTCGTGTCATATCCAGAGGTTATTCAATTCCCCTATTCAAGGTTCCCAAATCTCGCAGCCTCCTAGATGTTCCACCCGACCAAAGGGAGGCGGCAGCTGTCGAAATCGAACAGCTGCTAGAAAAAAGAGCTATCCAGCGTCCCCGAGATCAAACCGCATTAGGGTTTTACTCCAGGTTCTTATTGGTGCCAAAGAAAAGCGGGGACCTAAGACCAATCTTAGACCTTTCCCAGCTGAACCTGTCAGTAACCAAGCAAAAGTTCGGATGGTCACCCTGCAATCTATACTTCCCTCTTGAGGGAGAACGACTGGATGTGCTCCATCGACCTCAAGGACGCGTACTACCACATTCGCATGGACAGACGATCCAGGAGGTTTCTTCGCTTCCGGCTGGGAGCCAGTCATTATCAGTTCAGGGTCCTCCCCTTTGGTCTCACCTCAGCCCCCAGGGTGTTCACCAAGGTGCTAGCGGTGGTAGCGGCCCACCTGAGGCTCCAGGGATTACAGGTCTTTCCGTACCTGGACGACTGGCTCCTGACGGCATCATCAAGGCATCTTCTGTGCTCAGCCAGAGACTATTTTCTTCAACTGGCCCCAGGGCTGGGCATCACGATCAACTGGGAGAAATCTTTGCTGCACCCAACACAAGTTATAGATTTCATAGGAGGAAGACTAAACACCAGATCAATGCGAGCCTTCCTCACTCCAGACAGAATTGCCAACCTGAAGTGTCATGTGACAGCGGTCCTGCAACCATCTCCAACTGCAGCTTCGGTCCTGAGAGCCCTAGGTTCGATGGCGGCAGCTATTCCGCTTCTCATTCATGCTCGCTTACGCATGCGGGTTCTTCAATGGACCCTTCAGGTTCAGTGGTCCCCTCTTTGTTCCCCTCTCAATGCTCCTATTGCGGTCAGCAAGGCGTGCAGGGACTCCCTTTTTTGGTGGCTTCTTTCTCCGGAGCCCCTGGCAGGGAGACCTTTTTGTGCTGCATTTCCCCGAGCCACAGTGACCACGGACGCTTCTTGCCTCGGGTCCCCCCATTCTGCGGGAAAGATTGTCCAAGGCACGTGGAATCCCACAGAGACGTCTTTGCATATAAATGTCCTGGAAATGAGGGCGGTGCTCCTAGCGTTGCAAGCACTTCACCATGTTCTTCCTTCAGGGACTATTGCGATTCAGACAGACAACATGTCGGTAGTCTGGTATATCAACAAACAGGGAGGAACCAGGTCTTACCCCCTTTGTCGAGAGGCCATGAGAGTCTGGGAATGGGCAATTTCCACCAAACGCTTTCTGGTAGCAACGCACATTCCGGGAAAGTCCAACATCCTTGCGGACAAGCTCAGTCGCACCATTCTTTCTCCACACGAGTGGTCTCTCAATCCTCAAGTAGCGAAGAAGATTTTTGCCGTCTGGGGGCAACCCTGTTGCGATCTTTTTGCCTCTCCCTCAAACGCCAAATGCGACAATTTCTTCGCTCTGCTTCCCCCACCAGGGGAGTTCCCGAGAGATGCTCTGGTGCATGCAGAAAGCCAACAGTTTGTGGAGCAGAATGATTCTCATTGCCCCGTTCTGGCCTCGTCAACCTTGGTTCCCCTTCGTATGGTCTCACAAAATCAATCCACCCTGGATTCTGGATCCAATTCCGGATCTCATCTCCCACCCTCTGGGAATGTCGGTTCCCAATCTGCGCACCCTGAAGTTGACAGCTTGGCTGCTCCAGTTCCATCCTTGATTAGGACTCCCGGTATCTCATCACCTGTCAAGGCCATTTTAGTGGCAGCTCATAAACCTTCCACCAGGCAGGTTTATCGGAGTAAATGGAAGAGATTCTCTATTTGGGCGGTACAGAGAACTTTGGATCCTTTCTCGGCACCTATGTCAGCGGTGCTGGATTTTTTAACAGACCTCTTTCATCAAGGGGCAAGTTCTTCCACGATTAAGGTACAATTGGCAGCTATCTCGCATTATCACATTGGTCATGAGACAGCTCCCCTTATGACGGCGAAATTATGCAAAACATTTCTCAAAGGGGTTTTTTTGTTGAGGCCTCCAGTCAAGGAGGTTGTACCACCTTGGGACTTGTCTTTAGTTCTGCAAGCCCTTACTGCTCCTCCCTTCGAGCCTGCAGCTTCTACAGATTTAAAGTACCTTTCCTGGAAGACTGCCTTCTTGGTAGCTATCACTTCAGCCAGAAGAGTGTTTGAGCTTCAGGCTCTATGCATCAAGCCGCCTTACCTTTCTTTCTTCCCTGATAGGGTGTGCCTCAGGACCAATCCATCTTTTCTTCCGAAGGTCTCTTCTGAATCCAATATTAACCAATCAATTAATTTACCTGTGTTTTTTCCCAAGTACTCAAACAAAGGAGAATGCAAATTGCATTCCTTGGATGTTCATAGACAATTACGTTTTTATATTCACAGAACAGCTGGTCACAGGAAATCAGATCAGCTGTTCGTCTCCTTTGCTAAATTTGCTCTGGGTAAAGCAGTATCTAAAGTCACACTATCTAAGTGGATTGCTAATTGTATTCTGCAGGCATATGACACTTCAGGTAGACCTGCTCCTCAGAGGGTTACGGCTCATTCTACTAGGGCAGTTTCCACGCCAGCCTTTAAGTCCCGTGTATCATTGGATGATATCTGCGGCAGCTACTTGGGCCTCGCCTCATACTTTTATTTCTCATTATAAGGTGGATGTTGTTTCTAGAGGAAGAGCATCCTTTGGCTCAGCGGTGCTCAAACATCCTTCCATGACGGCCCAAGATTCAGGTAGCTAGGGACTCTGTCCCACAGGTTGCAGACGAATGAAGTCTGCCTACTTCAGATTTAGAAGTTATGTACTCACCATAACGCTCCATCTGAGTAGGTGACTTCATTCGATGCAACCATCCTCCATCCCCTGACCTTTATAGAGCGAGTATTTATGCTGTTTTCGTGTACTGTAGTCAGTATTTTGAGGCAAACTCAATCTGAGGTCAGTCAGGGCTTGGCAAGGGGTTATGGGTAAGAGGGAGGAGCTAGGAGCTCGGAGCCTAAGCTTTTGAATTGCCGGCTCGGATCCGAGGTCGGATCCGATACCCACAGGTTGCATCCAAATGAAGTCACCTACTCAGATGGAACGTTATGGTGAGTACATAACTTCTAATTTCTGTTACTGGACATATATCGATTTTTTCCATACTGAGGAGTGCCTCGAGTGCATGCATTTTGAAGTTCAGACTAATGGCATTGAGTAGCACTACCCTCAGTTTTTTGTTATTTGTGCTATTTACGGCGGTAGGTTTGTCTTTTGAGCCTTGCATAAAAAAGGCACTATGGGGGTGGCAAGAGCCTTGGCCAGTATTCAAAAGCCTAAGAGTGACAGGTGCAAGCCGTCCCTAGCGAAGCAGCGCGGCTTGTCGAGCATGTCATCCGAGGCAGACAGACACTGGATCCCCTTTGAATGACACCAGAAACTTAGCCAATTGTTGAAATTGAGAATTTTTTCTTTATACCGTGGTATCATTCTTGGGGAGGGCAGGATGCTACTCAGGGTCAGGGTCATACCGACCTGGGCTATGTGATCAGAGATCCCTTCCATGTCTCTTTTCATGTAGTCCAGAGAGGTATGGGTCAGGTCATTCACACCAACATGGACAATGACAGCGTCATATTTGTACTTGTTCTGTAGTGACCTGAGTGCTTGTGTTATGTGGTGGATCCTGGTGCCCGACAGGCAGCTAACAGTAACCTTCTCCTTATTCACCCTAGTGAGTGGGACGTCAGTGTGCCTGACTATAGAGTCACCTATTACTAGTATGTTGGGTATGTTATTTTGCCTTAAGGGCTGTGATTGCATGGCACACTGGTTTTGTGAAGTATGTGTTTCATGGTTTGTGTTGGGGGTGGAGGTTGCTTGGATGTTTGCTTTAGAGGTCTCTGTTGGTTTTGCAGATTTTTATTTAGAGCCTCCGAGTATGTTTTCATGTATTTATGTGTGGCTTTTTCCAGTGCTGCTTTAATGAGTTTATGTGAGACTGGTGGTGTGATGCAAGTATTTCCCTTCTCCTCTTGACTGTTTGATCCAGTCTTGGGTTAAGAGAGCTTAGCCTCCAGTTTGGCTGTATAATTGCATCTCTCGCATGTATTAGTGTTTGGTGGTAGGAGGAGAGGGTTGTCTGTGTACATGAGGCAGTTGCCTCAAAATGCCCAGATTCACCAGTTGGACTGGAGAGCACACCTGAAACTGCCTTTTGGACATGCCTGGATAGGTACAGTGAACTGTTTTATTGGATGGCTGGTAAGGTTGAATAGAGAGCCTTGTCCTTCTGTACAGTACAGGAAGGTCTAATGCTACGGTTTATAAGTGCTTGCTATAAGTTTTGAGTAAGTGCCAGGCTGAGAAATGAGTGGCTTAAGTGCTTAAGTTGAAAGTTTGTCTAGTTCCAAGGGAAAAATTGAAGAGGAGACTTTGTGGAGCCTGGAATAGTTTTACCCTAGCTACCCAGCATGCAAAACCGGGCAAATATGGTATTTATAGCAGGGAAATGAAAGAGAGAGAAATTAGCCCAAAATGGCCAATAAACTACTAATTTCTGGGCTGAAACTACTCCTACTCCTGCAGGGACAGACAGGCTGCTCAAAGCTCCCCTCTCTCACAGGTGAACAGAGAACTTCCTTCTATCCAAGTAAGGTATGGGCAAACACAGAGATTTGTAACACAGCCTTGAATTTAGCACTAACCTGAAAACTGGACTATACTAGCGTAGAATGGCGGGAAACAAGTATATTGATAAACTCAAAAAAACACTTGCACAGAAAAGGATACTTATTGTTATATATCACAGATCAGTTGTAGTCAATGCCACTAGTAACAAAGTAGGAAGAAACACAAATACAGTAAAAGCAGATAAACAAAGTACAATTTTATATATATATATATATATATATATATATATATATATATATATATATACATACATATATATATATAAAAGCAATAGAAAACAAACAAGCTGATTTAAACAAGTTACCCAATTAACCTGGAAAAAAGCTCAAAACTGAGCCCTGTTCCAGCAGTCTTCAATCAGACAAGTTCTAGCTGCACACCCTTGCTTACTAGGGTGCAGTGGAACCTTCTCCAAAAAAAAAGATGGCCTGGATCAGTGCTCAAGTTATACAAACAAAGCTAGATTCAGCAGTCCTGAATCTGGTCTATGCTACAGCAACAAGCCGTACCAATTTCAGAAAGAAACAGTTCAAATAAGCAGGCACAATAAGCCTGTTTCCAGATATTCCCAGCTCAGAAGGGTAGAATCCAGCCTCTCCTCCCACAAGAGTGCAGACCACAAACCTTCTTAATGTAGAATAACTGGCCTGAAGCCCAAGTGCTTAAGCCAGAACTAATACACTTTTAGAATAGCAGACACTGGGCCTTCAATCAGCAATTCCCAGCTTAGAAGGATGTAAGCTACCTGTCCTGCCACAACAGTGCAGACCACAAACCTTCTTAATGTAAAACAGCCTGTATGAAACCCTAGTGCTTAAACCAAAAGACTTACAACAACAGTTAAAATTTAATCAGGCTGCTACCAAGCAGTAATAAATGCAGCAGAACAAATAAAATCGAGCAGTTTTAAGAAAAGCAAAATAAAGTAGGAGGAAAGACAAATACAGTAAAAGCAAATTACTTTTTTTTTTGTGTCTAATAATACAAATGTGTCTAATAATACAACTACATCATGGAGCTTGGCAGCTTGTATAACTGCCTTGCTTCAGTTCAGAACTTTGGTCCTCAGCTTTATGTTGAGATAAAAACATAGGTCTCTCTTAGGACAATACAATCACTTCCATATCCAGCCTATCTAGGGCAAACAAATGCCCTAGTGCCAGGAAGAACAGAACTGCCATTCAAAGGACCCGGATAAGGTGGAAAAGAGCGTCTACAAAGGCTGTATTTTTCTTCTCACCTTTTAATTATTCAGATCTTTTTGCAAGCCTTTGAAACTACTGCACTTGTGACTCTGTATTTGTTTTTGTCTGTAAAAAGAATGAATACTTTTGTCTTTTTTGTGGTTGAAATGTGTGCTCCATAGTCTACTTTCCACAACTCTTGTTTGTCTGGTGGTCTTTATATTACCCCTTGGCCATTGCACTCTGTTTATCCATTTTAGTCTTAATAAAGATGTAGTCCTTTTTCTGAATCTCTACAAAGACGTTTTAGTGTTGTCAGTTAAAATCATATCTTTTTGAACAGTGCCATTTACCTATTTAAATGTACCTAGCAGTGAGTTGTATTAAGCATGCATAAAAGAAACAACAAACTGAAATATAGTGAAAAATGAAATAAAACACAGTGAAATTAATGACAATACACTGTTTTCTTGAGGATAGCAAACATCTTTGTGTTGAGGGGAGCACCAGTCTCATGGACTGCCCAGGGTACCAAATGACCTAGCTATGGCTAGATTAATCAAGATAATGTTTCTATATGTAATGAGTTCACAAGGTGATAGACCAAACAAATGGCATTTTATTGATAAACAAGTCAGGAACCAAACTACTGCTGTGAATCAAATGATGAGTAGTGGATAAAAAAGTATTAGAATTATCTAAGATATCTACATAGCAAACTTAGTACAGCAGTGCTTTTGTCTCCAACAGCGTAAGACTTCTTCTGAGTGACTCTGGATAATTAAAAAAAATATAGGGCCTGTCTTTATAGGTCAACCTGCAAATTCATCAACCCGCACTTCCTCAAATAAAATAGTATAAAATCTCATGTCAGTAAACTCATGAAATGTGTGCAAACATGAGTCCTGTAGTGAGGCAAGTCCATGTTTAGCACACATCTCCAAGGTTCACTAGGATGCGATTCAGTGCTTTTTGTTATCAAGTTGCAGGTCAACAAGCCTTCAACGCATGTGTATTTGTATATAGATATGTAACACGTAAAGTTTCTAAAGTGTAACATAAGTGTTATATGGAATTTGCCATCTTCATTACCTAAATTAAATATGTGAAATGGTAACAATCTAATAAAAAACACAAGAAACAGGGTAGTAAATTAAAAACAAGCATAAAGTATGCAACTATATTAAACTCAGTCTGTGTTGTTAATAATTTCTAAGCTTAAGAAGACTCAAGATGGATAACTGTTCATTCAGTCCCTGATGGGTTTCAGGTATCCTGATGTCTTTGTAATGGAGTTCTCTTTTTTCTGTGTTTGATTCAAAATCACCACTTGCTTGGTTTGATGCTAATTCTTCCAGTACAAGAAAAGAGGAACTCTCCTGGGTATTCTGCAGTGAAGCAGTTAAAGTGAACATTGTGCAGCTCCCTATTTTGTTAGCTTCTGAATAGTGATACATGTTTAGGATTATCTTCTAAGTAGTTTTACAAATGTAGAAGACTAGACACACATTGCATGTAGCCACATAGATTATGTTTGTGGAATAGCGGTAACTAGCTGCTTTACATTTACATGTTGTCTTATCATTATTGCAGACAAGATATTCCATATTTTAAAAAGAATGAAAAAGCATACAAATGCAGCTATTTCAAGCAAAAGTGCCAAACTTGTTTCTGGACAAAGTATGAAATGGTAAAGAATTGTGATAAAAAAGAATCTCAGATTCTTACCTGACTTCTTTGATTCAAAAATTATGGCTAGTGTTGTCCCTCCAAATCATACTCACTTGTTCCTAATAATGATATTAATTATAGCAGAAGCCAAAGAAAAGGGATTTGTGTTAGCTTGATTGAATTTTCTTACCTTCTGTTTCAAGGGAGGTTGAAGGTTTATGTTTACGTGGTCTAGATACAGGAAAATAACCACACCTGGCATATTCTGGATGTTCATCGTGCATATAGGTGCAGTCATAACAGATGGGTTCTCCTGCCGTCAGGCGAATTCCAAAGTCTAGGTCCGGCGTCGGTTGTCGTCGCTTCTTCCCTGACGTCAGTGCGACAGGGGTATAAAGGAACCAGCCGACGCCATTTTCTTCAGTCTTTCTTGCCGCACGGTGCCCGAAGCAGAAGCAGTTCGCAAGTGCCGGTCGGCCAGCTCCTGAGATTACGAAAATTTGGAAACCGAAGTCTTCTTAAAAGCTAAGCACCCCGTTGGGGAAACTTTTCTTGCCTCAGACTGATGTCGGACAAAGTTAATAATTGTATTTCTTGTGGGAAGCAAATACCGCATAAGGATTTCCATTCCCTCTGTATACCTTGTTTAGGCCCAGACCACGACGTCTCGGTCTGTCGCTTTTGTGCTACATTCAACAAATGCACTATTAAGCATTGGGCGGAGTTCGTCCAGCATTATTTTGGGAAAGCATTTAACTATAACATGTCGTCGGATACTCTGACTCTGGTTTTGTCAAAAAAACGCAAAGATAAGGACCGACACACGAGGTCTGCGGCCTCTACCGACACCACGCCAAAGCCGACTACACGTGGTCCGGTTCTCAGCGAGGCACCTACGCAGCCCCTGACTACCGACGACATTTCTTTGACGGTGTCTCCTGTGCCTGAGGTCGCAGGCTCCACGGCCCACACCCCGACTACAGATACCGAAGCCACTCTTGGCGTTGAAACTCAGAATGTTGACAGGTCCACCTCCACTCAAGGTGTCTTCAGACCTTCCTCTTCTTTCTCCATCAAGGCTTTCACTAAGTCTAAAGCAACCATGCACTCTAAGAGACCAGCTACACAGGGCCCATCTCAAGGCCCCATGCCTAAGAAACAGATGCTTAAAATGGCTGAGGATTTAATTACTCTTATCAGATGTTCTCAGCCCCCACCGGACAAAAGGCCCAGAGTGGAAGAAGATTCCCCCTCTTCTGATCAGGGCTCCATTATTTCAGAGCACTCTGATGATCACAAAATTCTTACTCCCCTTTTGAAGACTCTGATGCGGAGGAATCCATCCCTTCTGTATCCCCCCCAAAGGATTACTCATTTGGGGAAACTTTGCATACCTTAAGGGAACACTTCCACTGGGAAGGCCAAGATTATTCAGATTCCAAGAAAAGGCTCAGGGAATTTCTCTTGCTACCTCAGCACAGGCCTCTGGCTATACCTCCTGTCTTGGACATCCTAGATGATGTTTACTCGGAGGCCTGCCTTAACCCGGACTCTCTACCTCCAGCTCCAGTTAAGCCTGACAGGTACTACAGGGTTCCTGACTCACACCAATTTCTATACAAAAGCCATGCTGCTGACCCAGAAACCATCTCACAGGGCCCCAAGGGAGTTAAGGCCTCCATTGCTAAAAATCCATTACCTTCCGAGAGACTCCAGATCCTTAGAAAGGTGGGGAAAAAAGGTATATACCTCGGCTACCTTATCCATGAGGGCCTTAAACTGTCAGTTTCATATGCTAAAATACCAACAGTTTTTGTTATCACAATTGAAAAGTAAAATGTCACAATCTGAACAACCAGACTTGAAAGAGTTACAGGATTTGATGCATAGTGCAGAACAAGTGGGTAAGCATACCTGACAATGTGGTTTTGATGCTCTAGAGGCCTCATGTAGAGCTGCTGTTACAGGATCAGTCATACGTAGGCATGCCTGGCTCAAGGAACAAGCCTTGCCTGATCATGTCAAAGCCAAATTACTAGACGCCCCTCTTCAAAAGGATGTACTATTTGGTGCTAATGCTGAGGAGGTATTAAGGAAAATGGAGGAAAAGGCTAAATCAATGCAAAATGTGAAAGAATTTCTACAGGTACAACCCCCACATTTTAGTAGAAATTGGCCTTCCAAAAACTGGTCCTTTCCTGCCATGGACAGACCCCAAAGAGGCAGATACAGGCGCCCGAGGGGCAGAGGACAATCCCAAGGATCGTTTAGAGGCAGACAATGGCAAGCTCCTACACAAAGAGGTGGTGAGGATAACTTGCAATCTTTCAGAAAGCAAACCCAATGACTTTCCCCTTTGCATGCCAACCAAGTCTCAAATGGCAGCCCCCTTAGGAGGAAAGCTGGCATTATTTTCAAAAAATTGGCATATTGTCACAAAGGACAAACAGAGGCTACAAATTCCATTTTCACACCCTTCCAAAAATGAGAGGCATGCCAAACCTGCCACACAATCAAAGGGCAGAGGCACAAAGGCAAATTACAGATCTCATAAACATGAAAGCTATTCAAGAGGTACCTACGCACGAACAAGGTCAAGGTTTTTATTCCAGACTATTTCTGGTGCCAAGGAAGGGAAAAGATTGGAGACCTATTTTCGACCTATCTATCCTAAACACATTTCTACTCGAACCAAAATTCAAGATGCTCACTCTACAACAACTTCTTCCCATGCTGGGCAAGGAGTCTTGGCTGGTAACATTGGACCTCAAGGAGGCATACCTGCATGTCCCAATCAGACAAAATTGCAGAAGGTACCTCAGATTTCTTGCAGGTTCAACCCATTATCAATTCTCTGCATTGCCCTTTGGCTTATCTACTGCGCCCAGAGTATTCACGAAATGCCTGGCATCAGTAATTGCCTACTGCAGACTTCAAGGGATACAAATATACCCCTATTTGGACGACTGCCTGATCCAAGCGGACAGCAAGCACATTCTTCTGAAACATCTGGCTTATGTAATAATGTTGTTGAACTCTCTGGGATACACAATCAGCAAAAAGAAATCAACGCTAATACCTTCTCGGAAGATAATTTTCCTGGGTGCCAATTTGGACACAAACACCCAGATGGCCTACCTCATGCCAGAGAAGCAGGGGCAACTAATTCAATACTTCAGAACACTAGCAAATTGCACCAGGCTGACTGCAAGGAAAATCCTGCAGGCTCTGGGATTCATGGCATCTTGCATCTTACTAATCCCATGTGCAAAGCTGCATATGAGGAAACTGCAATGGTACCTGAAAAACATATGGTCTCAACACAGCCACAGTTTGGAAACAATAATACCACTAATTCCATGTCTGCAAAAGGAATTTCTGTGGTGGGCTCACACATGTCAAACAAACACAGGTCTTCCATTCAGCAAGCCTCAAGCAAATCAAGTCATCACAACAGATGCCTCGGACTATGCCTGGGGGGCGCACATGACAGATCGGTGCATTCAGGGCAAATGGTCCCAAAAAGAAAAGCACCTTCACATCAATCAAAAAGAAATTCTAGCAGTAATAAATGCTATTATAGCTTTCAAGGACCTTCTACAACCAGGTCAACTATTGATAAGCACGGACAACACCACAGTTATGTGGTACATAAACAAACAGGGAGGAACACATTCTTACCCCCTATGCAGACTGGCCATGTCACTTTGGAACATGGCCATGGACTTACAAATGGAACTACAAGCACAGTACTTGCCAGGCAAGGAAAACACGCTGGCAGACAACCTAAGCAGG
Organism: Protopterus annectens; assembly: GCF_019279795.1. NCBI lineage: Eukaryota > Metazoa > Chordata > Ceratodontiformes > Protopteridae > Protopterus > Protopterus annectens. The sequence continues at coordinate 1,497,412,337 of NC_056746.1, forward strand.
AATATGACAGATCCACATGAATGGAAATTGCATCCAAAAGTTTTTACAGAAATAATCCAAGAATGGGGAAGGCCAGACATAGATCTCTTTGCCTCCCACAAAAATCATCAATTGACAAAATTCTGCTCAAGGATTTTCCATCCAAAGGCCTGGAGAGTGGACGCTTTCTCTTTCAGTTGAACATCAATGACAGTTTATGCCTTCCCACCTCTTCCTCTGCTGCCCAAAGTTCTATTGAAAACCAGAGCAGACAGACCAAAGATGATTCTCATTGCTCCGGACTGGCCAAGGCAACACTGGTACCCACTCCTGAGGAGCCTGACGCATTCTCCACCATGGACCCTGCCTCTAATGCCTCTTCTTCTGACTCAGCACAGCTTCAAAACTCTTCACAGCCAGCTAAAAACACTCAATCTAGCCGCATGGAAGATTCCTTAGCATCACAACAGGCACTACTCTCCAAGGAGGTGCAGGATGTCATTTTGGAGGCCAGAAGGCCATCAACTAGAAAAGCTTACTCTGCAAAATGGAAAAGTTTTTGTGTCTGGAATGAGAAAAAGGGCCAGGATCCTGGAAAACTGAATTTACCTCAAATACTACAATATTTGGCTGAACTGCTAACCAGTGGACTTTCATTCCCCGCCATCAAAGTTCATGCCTCAGCCATTTCTGCAGAATACAACACTGATCCACCTTTATTCTCTCACCCTCTCTTAAGACAGTGCCTCAGAGGGGCTAAGAATGTAAGACCTCCAAGGAAACAACCAATACCTGCTTGGGATCTTAATTTCATTCTGGAAAAACTGACCTTGCCTCCCTTTGAGCCAGCTGCCTCATCAGATTTGCAATATTTGTCCTGGAAAACAGCTTTCCTTCTGGCTATCACCTCAGCTCGTAGAGTTTCAGAACTACAGGCTCTCATGGCTGTCCAGCCTTTTATCATCTTCCACCAGGACAGAGTTGCCTTATGAACCAACCCGTCCTTTATACCTAAAGTGGTATCCAGGGTAGCTTTAAATCAGGCCATACATTTACCTACTTTTTATCCTAATCCTCAAAACAAAGGGGAGAGATTACTACATTCCTTGGACATCCACAGACAACTGCGTTATTATTTGGACAGAACAAAGCCTTTCAGAAAATCAGAACAGTTCTTTGTATCCTATGCAGTAGGAGCTCAAGGAAAGCCAATTTCCAAACAGACAATCTCAAAATGGATAGCCCACTGCATACGCTTTTGCTATTCCTTTCATGGCAAAACTGTACCTACAGGCATTAGAACTCATTCCACCAGGGCCACAGCCACTTCTGCAGCCTTCCTCAGAGGAGTTCCTACCAAGGATATTTTGGAAGCAGCCACTTGGAGTTCTGTGCATACCTTCTCCAAGCACTACAACCTACCATTATACTCCAAATCTAGAGCAGGCTTTGCCACTGCAGTCTTGCAGGGCATTTTGGCTCCTCCTAGTTCCACCTAGTGCCTACCACCCCTCTCTTAGCTTTGGGATTCTACCCATCTGTTATGACTGCAGCTGTATGCACGATGAACATAGTACAGTTTTGTACCTACCATAAATGTAGATGTTCGAGTGCTAATACAGCTGCAGTCCAGGTTTCCCTCCCTCCTTCCCCTCTTGGGACAGGCCTATAGGCTAACACATCCTCATACAACCTGATTGGGGTATTCATTTATGATGTATTTGCTTGCAACTACTGTATTTTGATTATATTGCACTGCATTATTACACAAATTTATGTATTGCCTTCCTTCTGGGGGCACCTGACATCTGGGGCAAGAAAAACTGAAGAAAATAGCGTCGGCTGGTTCCTTTATACCCCTGTCACACTGACGTCAGGGAAGAAGCGACGACAACCAACGCCGGACCTAGACTTTGGAATTCGGCCGACCGAGGACCCGCCTGACGGCAGGAGAACCCATCAGTTATGACTGCAGCTGTATTAGCACTCGAACATCTACATTTATGGTAGGTACAAAACTGTACTTTTTATATTCTCTAAGTGAATTTAGAATCAAACAGTTCAATGTTTTGTATGTAATTTCTGCAAACAGTAGTTAGTCTAGCAATTCTTAGGTCTTGGGATCTGATAACATTTTTCTTAATTTGACAATGGTGCATGCTGTCTATGTGTAGGCAATATTTCACTATTTTGGGTTTTCTATAAAAGTCTGTATGAACGGTTTTGTTATGTGGTACCTTGGAAACTGACATATCTAAAAAAAGAGACCCGGTCTGTGCCTGAACGGTGTTCAAAAATTTAGTGAAAATTCTGATGTAATCATGAAATGTGTTAAGACTTGGGGTGTAACCTTTCCATATGATGAAATGGCACCAGAAAGTGCATATAATATTGGGTATTTTTCCAGAAAAAAAAACAGGCTCTTGTGTGCAAAGATTCTCAAGGCAGTCTAGCACTGAGTCACCAAAACTCGGACCATAACTGCCGCCACAGCTACTCTGTTGATTTGCTTGAAGAACATATAAAAAAAAGAGAATGTTACTGTCCAAAACAAGTTATGATAACAGCTCAGATGACCATGTGCCTGTTGTCATTTCTGAAGGTTTTCTTGGTGAAAGAAATGCTATAGTTATGAAAAGTGTGTAGAGTATCAGTGTCTGTCATAACTAAAAAAACAGTCTTCATGAAAATTGTTCATTTGGCAGTCTTATTAATGAAGGCGTCAGCTTACATGGCCAAAGGTTTACAGCTGTTTTCCGTGTAAATGGCAATGAGTTCTGTAGCAGAAGCAACACTTGCAACAACAATTTTTTGGTGGGAGTTCTGTTTAGTTTATGAGGTTAGGCTACACCACAGAAGTCAGGTATTCTGGACAAACAGTTTGTTTGGTGGAAGTTCTGTTTAGTTTATGAGGCTTGGCTATACCAAAGAAGTCAGGTATTCTGGACAAACTGTTTGGTGGGAGTTCTGCTTAGTGTATGAGGTTTGGGTATACGAAAGAAGTCAGGTATTCTGGACAAACAATTTGTTTGGTGAGAATTCTGTTTGGTTTATGAGGTTTAGCTATACCAAAGAAGTCAGGTATTCTGGATGTTCAGCTCAGAAAAAAATCTCTCAGATTTTCTTGCAGTTTATCTTGATCAACTGAGTTGTCCAATCTCTCTCTCCCTCTCTCACTTTTTCATTTTTCAAATGCAAGAAAAACTTCTACTTTTGGGGTTTATCTGTAGAATAAATTATTGACCAGTATAAAATATAGGAGGTTTCTGTAAAATGAAGGGTTGCACAAAAGTTTTAAAAAATTTAGATGTTTTGTAAAATGGTTATCCAGAAGTTTACAAATATTAGTGGTTTATGTATAGAAAAAAAGGATTGAGCAAAAAAATTCTGGAAATTTTAATTTAGCATTAGAAAAAAAAAGACTACATCTGGCAAATCCTTCTGGTTAATATAACCTCCCAGAACTGAGTAGCATTTTTCAGTCAGTCAGCTAAGCTTAAAACTTTCTCACAAGCAGCGTTACAATTCTCACTTGAATGGTTCTTCAGTTGTCATGTTCACGTAAGAAGAAAGATGAGCTGATAATAGAATATTAATTTTGGACATGAATATTATACTTATTTTTGTAATAATTCTTTTTCATTTTATGGTTCATACATAGCATGTTTACATTTCACTAATGCTTCTTTAACATGTAGCTTTGTTTCTCAAGGTTTTCTTTACTTGTTTTACTACTTCACAGATTTAATTAGCTATGAATACTTATTCCACAAATCCAAATAATCGTACTCTGTACAAGGATTTATTTGCAGTTACTGGTTTAGTATTACAAAGGTTATTTTGGTTGTCTGTTAGTAATATTTTTGTTACATTTTTAAATTATATCCAGTCAAGACTGAGTGCATAGTACAGAGTTAATTATTGTATGCCAGATTTATTTTCTTCTTTTGTCATTTAAAGCAATGTGGCTATATATACATCTCAAATAAATATTTCTGCACTAACATGTATTTGAGATTGCATAGCCATATTACTTCATGTATAAAAAAAAACAAACAAAAAAAAAATAAACTAAGCAGTACACTATGCATTACATCTTATGAATATCAGCCCTTGTGAGTGCATATTTGTAGACAAACACATACATGCATATGTATGTTTGTGCATGTATGTATGTATATGTGTATACATACATATATGTGTGTGTGTATATATATATATATATATATATATATATATATATATATATATATATATGTGTGTGTGTGTGTGTGTGTATGTATATATGTGTGTATATATATATATATATATATATATATATATATATATATGTGTGTGTGTGTGCGCGCGTACTTGTGTATGTAGTCTGAAGGCATTGCCATGTATCTTATTAGTAAAAAAAAAAAATACAAGTTTTGTGTATTTAACTTACTTTAATTATGGAAATATGCACATCACTAGCAGCATATAAACACTAAAGTCAGTAACGTTTAAGAAAATGTTTCTGCTTTAGCACATAGTTAAGGCTGCTTGGCTCATTTAAAGCAGTAGCATTTACTAATAAAATTCCTTTTTAAGTTCTGAATGTTCTGTCTTATTAATAATATCACATCTTCTGTAGTTTGAATAAACCTGCCGCAAACCAAAAGTGTAAATGCATGGTAGGCATTGTTACCAGATCAATGCTTCACTGCTGCATTATTCATGGTTTTTCCTCTTGATATTGCAGAGATGTCTTTTAATTTTCTGTTAGCTTTGACAACAAAAAAGGATGTACAATCACACTTGGTTAGGTAAGCAACATTGCCACTATCACAGTCAGGACATAACTTAAACATGTAGCATTTCCCTGTTATGGGATAGCTAATAAAACTTTGTGGTATAAATACATTTATGGTATGCGCATGTAGTACATGGAGGATTCTCAATTCTCTGGCTGCAGTGTAGAACATATAAATGTAACCATAGCTCTCAGCCTTCCATCTCCAAAATGGGGAACACCCTCCTTCATAATGTGGAACAAATGGGCAAAATGTGGAACACATACTAATGGCTTACTAACAAATTCAACTAAGAAGGTCATAGGATGGTTAAAATATGCTGGTTTTACTTATAAAGAAGATCCTTTAATGGATTAATATGATTCATTTCTATTTACCATGGATTTCATATAAAAAAATTCCTAACACTGATTGTGTGACAGACTCTTTCAATGTGGAACTTTGAGGAACTTCGAGGAACATGAACTTTTTAAGAGCTCAAGTGAAGTACGTTCCTCGTAATGAGGTACACTTGAGAGGTATGAATGTAACTGAGTGCATAGCATAAGTGATTCTTTAAATCTGAACTGTTTTTAAAGGTTTACTTAATTGTAATTGCACTCCAGTCTTTTTTAAAGCTCTTCCATTCAGCATAGGTTAGGGGAAGTGCAAATGTAGAACTTTACTATTATCTGTCTGCATTGGCTGTCCACTGAGGTTTTGAGACATCTTGTCATCATTCACCCGTATGAGCCTTTATCACTGCTATTTCAGATTTAGTGTACCCACATTGTCTTAATTCACTGAAGATGCCATTCATTTATGTATTTTATTTTACATTTGTTTATCGGGAAAGTCCGACTGGACACAAGTCCTTTTTCAGTGGAGGCCTGGGGAGAAAAGTTCCACATAAAACATAAGAAATGTTGACATATGCATAAACAAGCTTACATATAACAGAGAGAAGTATCATATTTACACAAATAACATAGAGTAAAAATATTATGCACATATTCTTGTATACAGGCTCCACATAGATCTCAGACAAATGTAAGTAAACACTATATTAAGAAAATCTACAAAGTAAAAACGGATATATTAAGACAAATGCAAGTAAACACTATATTAAGAAAATCTGCAAAGTAAAACAGGGTATGTTAACATATTCATAGCTAAAAATCAATAGATGGCATCAAATAGAGAGCCAAAAATACAAGGTGAAGCTTATATACTTGTAGTATTCAGATATTGTGAACATCTAATAAAGCCTTATTAAATGGAGAATGGAAAATTCATTCCGAAAAGTGCACAACTTGGCACATAAAGGAGAGACTGGCACCTGTTCAGCACAAGCTTAGGTAATTAACAGATAAAGACTGTCGTTCCAGTCTCATTTCAGTTGTTTTCAATTAATTCCAGTATAGTACAGTCTCATCAATTTTTTCAGTACCTTAGTAACAGAGTTAGAAACATAGGAAAACAGAACTTAACCTGGACTAGTGCATGAGCATAACTTTGTTTTAGATAAGTGAGTTTTAAGTTTGTTCTTTTTTAATGCGATAAGTTAGTAGTAGATATTAAGTCTGTAGGTAGCATAGTCCAGATTTTAGCTATACAGTTCGAGATGAGAGAGTCTCCTGCAGCATTGTTGAACTTGATTACACTTATTAGAAATTGATTGCTAGAGCGTGGGACATGATTAGTGGAGTAGGAGTGTAGGAGATTCTGAAGGGCAGCAGTATTCTCTGGTTAAGAATTTTAAGTTGGTTATACAGTAAGAGTTGGGGAGATGCTAACCAATTGAGTTGCTAGAGTGTTATGCAATGATGTGACCTGAAAGGAAAGTCTGTGGCAAACTTGGCATTTTTGTTATAACATAAGTCTAGGTTTGGTAAATCAAATGTCCTTATGTTGTTTAGAATTGCAGAGGCATAGAAGTGAGTTAAGATAACGTGTTTGTGCAATGATTGATTTTGTCATTTATACGATACTGTTTATTTCTGTATAGTGAAGCACGTTTCTGTGTACTTTTTTTATGGTCTGGGCAATATGGATATCAGATCTCATGTTGCTATCAGTCACTACTCCCAAAAGTTTAGTGTGTGTGGGCTGTAGGTGTAGTTGGGTCTATATCAGAAGAGTGACGTTTCAAAACTTAAAATCTGATATGGTCGACACCATATGATCAAAGTCTTGAAACTTCAAATCTTTTAACAGAGATCTCTGTACAGCATGGAAAGGGAAGATTTCCCTTTTCTGCACTGTAGTGCGATCTCGGAGTTGGTATATTTAAGTAGCGAGGGGTGTGGGGGTGCAGGGGGCTTACCCCCTTGCTTAGAGCATTTAAATGGTTTGTTTTTGTAGGTTGTTGTGTTTTATTACATTTTCAGTGTTTCAAGACTTCGATTATATGGTGTTGACCATATCAGATTCAAAGTATTGAAACTTTGATAATGTAATATAGACCCGGTGTAGTTATGGTATTTGTCATGGATACAGTGTTGAATGTGGGGGGGTGGGTATTGGGCTTTGTAGGCTGAAATAGCAGAATAGAATGAGTTTGGTTTTGTTAGGGTTCAAAATTAGTTGGGAATTAATTAGCCATGCTTCAACTGCTGAGAAAGAGTTTTGAGTTATTATTTGAAGTTTTTTGTAAGGAATAAGCAACACATATTACTGTGATATCATCTGCATATTGCACAACAGAAGCATGTAGGGTTGAAGTGTGGAGGTTGTTAGTAAACAGTGTGAAAAGCAGGGGGACTAGTATAGATCCTTGAGGGACTCCTAGTGTAGCAGGTAGAAGAGGAGAGAGATTTTGTTGCCATTGTACTGCTTGTTGGCACCCAGTTAGGTGGTCTTGGAACCAGGCAGAGTTGACAGATTCAAGTTCAGATCAGAGTACTGCAATAAGTTTAGTATGTGAGACCATATCAGAGGCCTTTGATAGATCGAGAAAGATGGAGGGTACAAATTTGCCATTATTTCTGTGTTTCAGGTGTGAGGGGGATATGAAGAAATCACCTCCCAAATCAGAATCACTTGACAAACTGCTAAGAAGGAAGAAACATGACATCTCCACATTCATAGGAATGGTCTAATGAATCCAGTCAAGCTGTTTGACATCCATACCCTCTGTCAGTTCAGTAGTGCTTAGACTTTCACAACACTGATCACTTTCGAAAAGCATAAACATTGCAGTGAAATGTGAGATAATCAGCTTTTGATTCAAAAGTTTATTGTAATCACTGGTACAAATTATATATTATGTTTTATTTTGTGTCTGTGTTTGTCATAGTTCTGAAGCAATGCTGCAGATCCACTAATATTGTATTGCATAAGGAAGGCATTAATGTATAAATTGAAGCACAACTAATTTTCCACCTTTTTTTGGAGAACATCTTTATTTCTGAGAAAGAAATACATAACACAAACGTTGCAAATCTCAAATCCTCTTGCATGGTGTAATTTTCATTAGCCATCTGCACACAGGCTTCAGTGTTATCTATCTGCAATCCCTTCTTTCCTTCCTCCCTGTGCTACAGGTAGCCATGATGTTCATCATATTAATCACTGCTACAGTAGCCTTAGCTATATGGGTCATATCTTTTAGTTTTTACTGGCATTTGCTGCCTTTTTCCTTGGGAAGTAGTCACCATTTTCACCTTGACCATGGAACAATCTTTTGGTCACTTGGCCAGTTCTTCTTCCTGCCACAAAAAAAAAGTTAAGCAAACAGACTTTGCCAACACAGCAGGATAGCAATTTCTTCAGCTGCAGGTGGGAGACTCTGCTGTAGCCATTAGTTGTACCTCAGACCATTCATCTTTTACCCTGGATCCCTGTGGTGTAGCACCCACAGCCACTATGGACCTTGGGTTAGTCGCATCCTCTACGGCTATTGGGGTCTCTTCAGTGGACAATGGAGAATATGTCTTGCTGGTCCTGGGAGAGGGAATAGGGAAGGCTTCCCTGTTTGGTCAAAATGTTGCACCTATCCCTGGGGAAGCTGGTTGCTGCCATTAATAACATTGTTGGTGCTATTTTTCCTGTCAAACAGAAACAGAAAACTAAGCATGTATCTGCTCCTCAAATTTCCATAAACAGGAGTTTACTGGGCCTGGCTCACGGTTTAATTTAGGTTATTAATCCTTCTTATACAGCAGTTTCTGGTGAAAGAAAGAGGGAGACCTCCTTTTCTGAAGAGATTCAAGATTGTGAACCTGGGCAGGACAATGAAGGGACACATATGGGGTTTTCCACTCAGATTTCTGATTCAGAGACTGTGGAGAGCTGAGTTTCTGACTCTCTCTGGTGGGGGTTCTATTTCTAGAATGGACCAATGTTTTCATTGGGGGGAACACCGAGGTTTCTCAGTCCCTCAGAAAATATTATGAGCTGTTACAGAAGGAATTTCGAGAACTTGCACCCATTCCTCCAATTCTGTCAGCTTTGGAGGATGCGTGTATGTTACTGCTAGCAACTTTACTGACAGGATGTAGAAAGTTCCTTAGTCTTTTATGTTTTTATACACTCTTCCCTAACCTTGATCCTGCAGCTGTTGCTTTAGTTAATGCCTTCTGCTTCTAAACGCTTCATTTCCAATCCTATCTTTCTGATAAGGACAGGAAGATTATTGATAAGTGTGAGAAAAAGTGTATGCTTCTGCAACTTTGATTTTCAGAATTTTGAATTGTCAGGCTCATATGTTAAGGTTTGTTCTGACTAATTGTGAAAGTATGAGGAATGTTTTATCTTCAATTTCTTGTTGTGAGGAAAATCTGCTTTAAATAAATTTTTTCTATTGTTCAAGTCAGTACTCATTGCATGCAGCGTGTTTATGACTGATACTTCTTCCTGGACTATGGCCACTGGTACTGTTTTTAGGTTTGCATGGCTCCTTTCTCAAAACCTCCCAGAAAATATTAAAAATAAGATTGTAAACTCTCCTTTGGAGAGAGGTTCAGTTTTTGTCCCTTCTGCTGCAAAGGTGATCAAAAAGTGTGATGACGGGGGTAAGCTGCTACAGGAACTCTCTAAGATTTTCACCCCTCTTTTTCTTCATTTTTAAAGGGATTCTCTAATTCCTCGTCCAATTTTGGCAAGAAACAAAATAAACAGCTCAGGAAAATACAGGTAAATAGACATCTAAGAAGAAATGTCATGGGGGTTCCAAGAAGAATTCTGGAAATTCATAAAACCAAGGACAGTCCAACAGGTCATAATGACTGTTTGAGAATGTTCTCCCTTCCCACCCAGGCAGCCCCTTTTTTTTCAAGGTTGTTTGTTTTAGTGCCAAAGAAAGAAAAAGAAAGTATTCGTGTTTCTTGTCAAAACCCCACTAATGTCTAAATCTGTTTGTGATAGTACCCAAATTTAGAATGATGTCACTGTACAACCTGTTACCCCATATTCCTCATTCAAGTTTACTTCATCCAGACTTCAGGTGTTTCTTAAGGTTCTGTGAGTCCCTGGATGACATTATAAGTTCTCTGCTTTACCCTTTGGACTGTCCATTGAAGATGCGTATCTGGCTCAGCAAGTGCTCTTGTCTAGTCCCTAAACTAGCTCTCCACCCTCTAGCTCACAGCAGACTGAAGCACACGGCCCCCACCCCTGCATGCCACAGTTCTTCACTGGAAGAGTGAAAAAAAGGCAGCTCTGATAGACTGCTTATGGCACCATGAAACACACACACACCCTCCCTGCCACAGCTCTTCAGTGGAAAACAAAAAAAAAAAATTGCAAATTTATAAATGGTGGTACATAAGGAAAAATGCAGAAGTGGCACTTCATGATTGAGGCCAGTGTACATGCCCTATTTGCCCCTTCCATCACTAAGGTACTGATCAACTGCACCAAGTGTGTTCACAAAATGTTTAGCTGTAGGTTATAGCTCATTGCAGGTACAGGGTATTCACATTTCTTCCCCACATTTAAAAGACTTGCTTTTCTTTGCAGAGTCTTGTTCAAAGTGTCAGGAAGTTTTCTTTCTTGGGTAATAAATATCTTACACAAGCTGAGAATCCAGGCGACCATTCAACAGTATTTCTGGACTTTTCTCACAGGATTTCGTTTCTGCGGGGCCAGTAGACACTACAGTTCAAAGAGCTTTTCTTCCACAGGAAAAAATAGATCTATATCTAGATCTATTTCTAGGGTTTTTCACTCATGCTTTGGTCGCTGTGGAGGAATACCACAGCATTTGGGTATCATGGCTTCCATAATTCTCATGAAAGCCCTGGCAAAACTCCACATCAGAAGCATGCAGTGGTATATCAAGTTTGTATGGTCCAAATACCAGCACCCCTTGTCTTTTCAAATCCCAGTACTGAGGTTTGTCAGAAGGAAAATCACTTGGTGGAGATAACAGATATCCCTAAATCCAGGTGTCCCCTTCTCCCTCTGTGTTTCAAAGCAGTCAGTGACCACAGTCCTCTCAGACTGTGCTAGGGGAGCAGTTTCAGGAGAGATACATATGCAAGATGTGTGGGACACCATGGACAGAGACAAACACACAAATATATAAGAGATGCTTGCCTTGATCAAGGTACTCTGAATCATCTTTGGTCCCCAGGACCTCTTCAAGTTGCTACAGACAATACTGCAGCCATATGGTACATCAACAAGGAAGGGGAACCATTTTGTGCCCTCTTTGCAGACTAGCCATGTTAGCATGAGATATACCTTAAAAACACACAAATAGGCAGTTTAAGGAATATTGACTGATTCGACTTGCTGTTAAGCGCTTTTCATTTACTAAATGGTAAACTTCATCAGACAATTACACAGTACAACAATCATTGTTTAAATACTAAAAATGGCACCAAAAAATAATGTCACAGAATCCATTAAATTACACTTCATAAAATTCCTAATATGATTATATATGAATTTAAGTACATAAATTTAAATACATATTACATATATATTACCTACACTGTTTTTATAAAGTCATATTTAATAAACCAGAACAAACTACAAACCCATATGCTGTTAATAATAAAATATATATTAAAATATTTCATCTATCTAATGCTTTCAATTTTAATATAGTGCTAACATTGCTTATATAATTCAGTCCTGGCCAGGCATAAGAAAATAAATTCAATTGCCAAATTAATTCTGCTTTATCCAACAAAAGTTTCCAAGGACCACCTCTTTCAGGCATTTTAACCTGTTGTAATACTGAGAACTTAAATTCATGATCTGTGCATTCGTGCACATGCCTAGCAAGTGCATTATTAACGCTTTGCTTCCTTATTGCATATGTATGCTCATATATCCTTTCTTTAAGCATACAAGTTGTTCTACCTACATAATAGGCCTGACATTGTTGGCATAAAGCTATGTACACTAGACCTTTAGAATTGCAATTGTATTTCCCTTCGATTCTTCTTCTTTCGGCTTTTTCCCGGTTAGGGGTCGCCACAGTGGATCACCTGTCCACTCATGATTGGCAGTGGAGTTTTACAGTGTCGAGTTGCCAGCCCAGCGCCCAACCTTCCACAGAAGGCACACACACGCACACACTCACACCTAGGGCCAATTTAGAGTGTCCAATCCACCTACAGCATGTCTTTGGGATGTGGGAGGAAACCGGAGCACCCGGAGGAAACCCATGTGACCACAGGGAGGACATGCAGACTCCACACAGAAAGCACCCCAGCCGAGGATTGAACCGGAGAACCTCCTACTGTGAGGCAGCAATGCTAACCGCTGCACCACCATGGCCGCCCAATTGTATATCCCTTTGATAGTATATGTTTTTCCTTTTGTTATCATAGAATGGCCTTCCTGAATGTACCTGCAGTAACTGCATCTACCACACTTACACTGCCTTGTTGTGTTCTGTGTTGCTTGACATGTTCCTTTCCAGCAATGTTTTTAAACTAGTTCCTTTTCTTGCTATCATTTTGAAAACTTGCTCCAGTTTACCCCTTATCTGCACATCTTCCTGTATTACCATCCAATTTTTTGATATAATCATTTTAATCTCTTGAGTATGTATATTATAAGGTGTTATAAACAATACCATGGTATCTACAGCTTTTTCTTTTCCATTAGTAGGTAATTTTTCCCCATTATACCCTAATATAGGTGAAAAATACCCATTAGATAGAGGAAATATTTTAATATATATTTTATTATCAACAGCATATGGGTCTGTAGTTCAGGTTTATTAAATATGATTTTATAAAAACAGTGTAGACATCATTATTTTTGGCCCCTTTTTAGTATCTAAACAATGATTGTTGCATTGTGCAATTGTCTGATGAAGTTTACCATTTAGTAAATGAAAAGCGCTTAACAGCAAGTCAAATCAGTCTCTATTCTTTAAACTGCCTATTTGTGTGATTTTATACTGGTTTGTGCTGTTTTTTACTTTGAGATATGACAATCTCACACTACAGGCATCTTGCATTCCATTAGTGCAAAATTGTGCGAGAGACTATCAGAGCAGGAGAAGAGCAGATCCTCACAAATGGAGACTAGATTAGAGGATCTCCCATTGCTGATACTTCTTTATTTCTTACTGCTGTTTACCTCTTTAGGTATTGGTATTATCATTGTGGTATTTCACTTTTTCACTTTGATTTATATATTTTTCTTGTGGTGGTGATGACTTATTTTTGTTGTGTTATATTAAAATGACTGATAAACCAACTGGCTTCAAAATGTGTTGTTCATGTGGACACAATCTCTAACTGAGATGCTCACTGTTAGTGTATCTACCATCTTAGACCAGGTTATCTTAATACCAGTTGAGATGTTTGTGCTGAATTTAGCCACAAGGCACTAACCGAGTGCAAAAACAAACTAATCTTGAAAGCATTACTTCACTCCACTTCTTCCTCTTCATCTGGAGCTCTGTCTTCAACCAAGAAATCTTTGGAGTCTCCAAAGGGCGATACAGCTGACAAATCTAATGATTCGAGGAAGCATTCCTCTGATCACTATTCTCCTTTTCTTTGCACTTGGCTTCGCTCACCTTCAGGAGAGCATTGAATGCATCGGCTTCTTTGGATCCAACCCCACCAAAACCGAAACCATTGGACCCAACTGTCCCTCCGGACCTGACTCTAGCCAAGTCAAAGTCTCCACGTGCACAATCTAAATTCTCTCCAGAGCCTGTTACTTTGAGGATGCACTCACCATTTTTGCAGGAGACACCTCGAAGGATATCCTGTCCTCCCCTGACATCTTTATCCCTCAGGTCATCTAGGAGCACAACAGAAGCAGATATGGACAGGATTTATATATTTATATATTGTTACTAGGCTAAAGAACTGTGGGGGCTTTCTAAGTCTGTCCAAGTTTTCCTAAAAGAATAATGATGTCCTGTATCCAAATAAGACATTGATAGCCAGGCAGTTATAAGTTACCTTTGTCCATAAGGGACACAGGTGCCAGGCCCAGTGTGAATTTCCTATTCCCCATCCACTGATCTAGGTTGCACTTAAACTGGGTAATAGACGAACTCAGCTTCACATGGATGGGAAGCCTGTTCCATAGGAGGGAAAGTCTCTGGGACACACATCTGTCTCTCCAGCATGTTCTGTTTAAGCCACAGACAAAATTCACATCCCTGGACCTTGTATTTCTGGTACTCTTTGACTTACAAATATGTAGGAGATTCGTAAGTGTGGGTTTACAGATGTCTTGTAAGCCAGGCATAGATCACCCCTCAGCAGTCTGCAGGAGGCCGAGTAGAGGGAAAGGGCTTTAAGGTGCTCTGCATAATGCAGGTTTGTTACGCCTTGTATTCTTTTGTAAGGAACATCTGAGATCGCTGTAGTTGCTGCATATGCCTGGTCAGGTACATATCAAAGGGTACATTGTTTTCTATGATAAGGGCAGATTACAGTGGGATAATGACCTCTTTGGACATTATGCCACCCTTACGTATAAGATGTGCAACATAAAAGGATTTCCTCACCACTGTGGTTATGTTGTGGTTGAAGGTAAGGCTACTGTCTACTTGTGTCCCTAACCACTGGGCTGACTCTTAGGGGCTTATTGTCAACATGGTAATTAGCCAGGATGGTTGACTTCCCAAGGGGTGCAATTATGAATTTCTTAGCACTGAGTTTAAGATCATGGCTTTGGTACCATTTGTTAGTCAGAGATAGGCCTTCTTGAAGAACGCTAATGTTTGCAGGGGAATCTATGATAACCCCCACTTTGCAATCATCTGCAAACGTAGTCAGCTATAAACCTTTAGCATTTGTGTCCATTTCAGAGAAATAGATGCCAAAAAGGAGCGACCCCAGTACGGGAGCCCTGGGGGACTCTGCTAGCGACTGGCTTCTTGTTGGAGGTGGCCTTACCTATTTTGATCTCCTGGGTCCTATCAGTGAGCCAGTTGGCTATCCTGCAGGTGATAAAAGGGTTTATACCTGAATTAGTGAGATTGTCAATAATGCACGATGATGATGATGATGATGATGACGACAAGACAGCTTCTCAGAACCCAGATTCAGTTGGGAGTTATCCTGGCTGTGTCTCCCATTGAACCTATGAGCCTACCTCCAGTTCAGTCCCAGGTTTTGACTCCTATTCCAGTCTGTCCACTGGTTTCAGAGACTACAGTCTTGAGAATTTTGAGCTTGTCTGTGTTGAATACAAAGGCTTGGCCTTCAATGATTCCAGCTCCTTCTGTGATCCAGATGTCCTCTGTTGGAGCCAGAAGAGTCTGGGAGCAGTAGTGCAGGCTCCAGATCTGGGGGTTTGAGTTTGCCTCTCGTGTTTTTGAAGCTATCCCTTCCCCTCAGAGCCTCGGTGCTGAACAACTCTGCTCCGACATTTTCATCGAGTTAGGATCTTGAGGAGATTGAGTTCCGTTCTGTGCAGGTGCCTTTGGCTGCTGCCAAGTTCCCCCATGGCCTCTGCCGTTTAGGTAGTGGAGAGAGCATTTTCCAACTTTGTAGACAAGACATCCTTGCCCCTCTCAGGTCCAGCTCCTCCTCAGCTGTCTGCTGTGGATCCTGAGTGTTTTCATCCTATCCCATCAGGTCAGCTGGCCTGGTCAAGCCTGGAGATGATCCTCATTCAGAACTGTGCAGGCATTTCCAAGTCCTTCTCAGAACCTCCCACAGGAGTCTTTAACCGAAGACACTCACTCTGATGAAGGGGAGGGGTCCCCCAGATCACTCCTTGAGGACTTCTCTTTCATTGAAATTTTCAAAATTATGAGACAGAAAGGAGGGAGGAATCTTCCGATCCCCATTCCCAGGAGGAGTCAGTGTTTCTCAAGGCTTTCAGAGCTGCCTTAGCTGTGTCTTGGTTAGTCCCCCTAAGAGATGAGATGGTGTACCTTATGTCCTGCCAGATTTGGAAGGATCTGGATCTCACAGAGCCTATCCCCAAGAGGCCAGATAAGTACCTCATTTTACCAAAGGATAAGATCCATTGCAACAAGGTTCTCCCAATGGATGCTATGATGGTAGCAGTGACCACCAAGAAAGAACTCACTGAACAGAGTTCTTCTGTTCATACCCATGAGCAGAGTCTCTAGGGTATTGGACTGATTTGAGAAGCATGTCTACACTTCAGTGATCTTTACTGTCATGTCAGTGAACTATTTGGTGCATGTTAAGAGGTTTCAGAGGGAATTGTTCAAGGAGTTTTCCAGTATCCCTTCAGGGTCTATGTCTGCAGAAGACAAGAATATAGTTTCTTTGCAAATGGCCACCAGTCCCTATCAAATGCATCAATGAGGTAACTCTCTCATGCCTCAGAGGGAGCTTGAGAGCCACAGATTCAGGAGTTGCTCTAAGAAGGCACTAGGATGTGTCTTTAGGATCTTGCAGAGCTCTTCAAGGCATCATTCATCATTGCTCCGTTTGATGGATCTACCTTGTTTGGCCCTCAAGATGAAGGAAACTCTCTAGAAATAAGCAGGATGGGAAGACATTATTTAACATAGGAATATGTTTTTCTACCCCTCAAAGGACTTTCTTCCAGAAGCAGAGGCAGAAATATGTAGTTCCAAAAGATGCAAGGGTTTTCCCAGGGTTTGCCCACCTGTAGCACTCATGAGGCAGTTGGAGGGAGGCGCTTATCTCTGAGAGCCATTACCAAGGATAGTTGGGTGCACAGAATAATATCCAGAGGTTGTTGCATACCATTTTTCCTTTTACTGCTCCAACAGGCTAAAAGAATTCCTGATGCTCCACCCAGTCAGAGAAAAGCAGCAGTCATAGAAATAGAAAAGCTGCTGAGAAAAAGGGTCATCCAAGCAGTTCGCCAAGACCAACAAAGATCTGGAACCTATTT
This sequence comes from Protopterus annectens, assembly GCF_019279795.1. Lineage (NCBI taxonomy): Eukaryota > Metazoa > Chordata > Ceratodontiformes > Protopteridae > Protopterus > Protopterus annectens. Next base: position 1,497,429,355 of record NC_056746.1, read on the forward strand.
GAGATTCTTTTTAGTGCCAAAGAAAACATAGTACTTAAGACCAATTTTGGATCTCAGTAATTTAAATCAGTTTGTAAACATTCAAAGTTCCAGGCGGCCATGGTTTAATCCATTCAGCCACTGTTACAGAAGGACGATTGCATGTGCTTTGTAGATCTCCAACATGCATACTATTATATCAAGATGCATAGGCATACAAGGAGATACCTACACTTCTGGCTGGGAACCCATCACTGTGAGTTCAGAGCCCTGCCCTTTGCTTTCACCACAGTCCTCGGAGTATTCACAAAGTGCATGGCAGTTGTTGCAGCTCACCTGAGACTGCACAAGTTCTGGGTGTTTCCTTTCCTAGACAACTGGCTCCTTTCTTCTTCCACCAAGCCTCTATTGTTTTAGGCCATAGATTACTTGCTCTACCTGTGTCTTCAGCTAAGCATCACAGAAAACTATCCCAAGTCTCAGCTCTATCTTACACAAGTCTAGGGAATTCATTGGTGCGTATCTGGATGCTGTGACTTAGATCGCAAGCTTACTACACAGAAGGTTAAGCAATGTACAGAACCAAGCATTATACATTTTCTCTCTTCCTGCCCCTCCAGCCAGACTGGTATTACAGCTTTTTGAATCAATGGCAGCCTCGATAGTTTTGGTACCTTTAGCAAGATTTTACACGAGGGTTCTACAGTGGATCCGTGCGGCACAAATATTTGCAAACAATGCATAGCATGTGGATTCACACAGAAAAGTTTCTTTGGGCTGCCCTTTTATTCTTCCTGCACCCAAAGCCACAGTGGCAGCGAATGCCACCCAACTAGGGTTGGCGGAGACATTCTTTATGAAGGACGGGCCATGGCATCTGGTCTCAGTTAGAGGTCAATGTGTATCCTAGAAATGAGAGCAGTCCTATTGGCATTGCAGGCATTTGAAGATGTTATCCCAGTAGGTATGGTCACTGTTAAGATGGACAACATGTTGGTAGTCTGGTGCATCAACAAATGGGGGGGGGGGCTACCCTTTATGTTGAGAGGCAATGAGGGTGTAGCGGTGGGAAATTCTTTTCTGTCTGCTTTCTCTTGACAACACACATTCCAGGGAAGCTCAGGGGGATAGCAGACAAATTGAGCAGGTCCATTTTACTTTCTCACTAGTGGTCTTTTAATCAGTTGGTGACAGGAATGATATTTTGCCAGTGGGTCCAACTGTGCTGTGACTTCGTTGCTTCTCCCCTCAATTCCAGTACAGCAGGTACTTTGCCCTGATCCCTGAGATGGGAAGTCACAGAGAGACAGTCTGATTCACGATTGCGCCCCCCCCAGTCTCCTTTTAGTCCTCTCATTTTTGAGTTTCTTCAGAAAGCATTTCAGCAGAAAAGCAAGATAATCCTTATTGTGCCATTCTGGCCTCTTCAAGTGTGGCTCCTGTTCCTGTGGTCTCTTCTGATTCACCCTCCCTGGGTGTTGGATCTTTCTCAGGACTTTCTGTCTCACCCATCTCGGATACCTCTCCTGGATATTTGAACCCTCAAATTGACAGCATAGTTTCTCCATTTCCAGTGATGGCTAGAAACTCCAGGCTTTCTTCCCCAGTTTGTCATATCCTTAATCATTCCAGAAAGTTTCTACCAGAAAGATTTATAAGAGCATATGGAAAAGTATTTCCCTCTGGGCCTTCCAGAGACAATTTAAACCCCCTTTCAGCACATATCTCAGCTTTTCTTGACTTCCTTACTTCCATTTTCAATAATGGAGCTAGCTACTCGACAGTTAAAGTCCATCTTGCTGCCATTTGCAATTTTCACTTAAGTGAAAACCATTCTTCTTTGGCCTGTCTGAGATTGTCAAGACTTTCTTAAAAGTACATTTTTGCTTCAAGCTCCCATTAAGGACCTCACTCCTCTGTGGGATTCAACAGTACTTACTCAAGCTTTGATCCAGTCTCCTGTTTAGCCTTTAGCCAAGGTAGACTTTTCCTTTCATGAACAAGTTAGTTCCTTGTTGCCATTACATCTGCTAACCTGCTAGACAAGTATCAGAACTCCAGGCACTTTCTTCCAATGCACTGTTTCTGATTTTTAATAAGAACAGGGTATCTTTTTGGACTAACCCTTATTTTCTACCCAAGGTAGCATCAAAGACACCAATCAACCAGTCCATCAATCTACATGTTTTCTTTCTAAGTTTTCTAACAAGAGAGAATACATGCTACAACTGTTGGATGTTCATAAACAATTTGGATTCTATATTCACAAAATGAGAGATTTCAGAAAATCAGATCAATTGTTTGTATCTTTTTCCAAAGTTAAAATGGACAAAGCAGTATCTAAAGTAACCTTAGCTAGATGGCGCACTGATTGCATTTTTTTTATTTATAAGAATAAAGGATTGTTATTGCCTAAACTGCCTAAGGCTCATTCCACCAGATGTATGGCCACATCATCTGCCTTTTGGTCCAGCGTTTCTGTAGATGACATTTGTGTAGCTGTTAACATGGTCCAGTGCTCATACCTTTATAGCTGATTACAAACTGGACAACTTCACTAGGAATAGGGCAACATTTGGCTCTGCTGCATTCCGGAATATCCTTCTTTGAGGGCCACCTAGCATTTCTCTAGCTGGGTATTGTGTTCAATCAATTGAGAACTGGACAAAAAAGACAACATCAGTGATAAAAGTTATGTACTTACCATAACTATGTATCTGTGTCATCTGTTTTCATCCTACCTCAATCTCCCACCCTCCGGCCTCCTCTTATTGTATAAGCTGTTTTTGTGTGAGCTCCTAGTATGTCCTGAGGAGTATTTACTGTCAGCATTGCTGCATGAACTTCAGTCTTCTCTTTTTCATTCTGCTATAGCTTCATCTAGATTATGCTTTGGCTCAGTTTATTTTTGGTCTAATTGCTATGTAAATTAGAGGGTAAACTTAATTTCAGCTGAATAGAGGATTATGGGTAAGGGGAGGAGATCAGGCTACAGAGCCAAAGCCTAGTGAAGTAGACGAAATCAGATCTGAGGAAGGACAACACCGATACATAGATGTGAGAGTGTTCAATCTCGCCTTTGTTCTTACACATGGGTTCGGAGCCGATCCTCGGCTCCGTGCCGGCCGACTGCAAGCACTGCATCGAGAAGAAGCTCGAGGACATCTAATACCCACAATCCCCCTCTGCCTTTACCTCAGATCTAGTTTGCCGCTGCTGCATACGCATCGCTGGGGACTAGCTCGAGGCTTTTACAGATAAGAATTTATCTTTCTGTTTAAACTTTTTCAAAAAAATTACTTTAAATCTAGTCAATGAATAGTTAGAGTAGGTGTGTGAGTGGACTTGGATATCTCGGTTCCTTAGATTAGTTACTTAGTTTAACTAAAGGGTACAGAGTTTTTCGGGGCCTACCACCCCTACTGGAATAACTTTGACTAAGTATTTGTTGTAGTCTGCTTTATTACAGGAATTGACACTTATTACCGGATTTGACTGTTTTTCATTGGAAGTGACTTTTACTTACTGGACTGTCTTTCTTTCTTGTTATGTCAGAAAAATTAAAATCTGGCTTCAAACGTTGTCAGTGTGGCCAAAAGATGTCGGTCACAGACAACCACAGTTCCTGTGTCTACTGTCTTGGCCCTCTCCACTTACAAGAGGACTGCTCTATTTGTCACTCTTTTAGTGGGAGGGTCATGACAGATAGGCGCAGGAAACTGATGGACAGAGGATTGCTGAAACCCTCTTTCCAGGAGGCTCTGGATGCTTCAGACCAGGCATCCAAGTCTTCGAAGGGGTCGAAGGTGTCGGAGCCAAAGTCATCGGCTCCAAGCTCTTCGGGTCTAGTTAGATCACCGGTTCCACAGACTTCGGGGCCGAGTGTTCAACTGTTGGCAGTTTCGAGCCTCGAGTCTTGGAACCGTGACGGAGCTCCCTCCACCGACTCTGCTGAGGTCGGCTCCGTCTTCGATCCCTTCGACTCGTTCTTCTAGACCCCTTTCCAACACCGATGTGGACCGTGTGGTGCAGAAACTGATGGAGCATACGGCCCTATCCAAGCTTATCTCGGTCTCCTCTCAGTTGATGTCGAGACTTGAAGGCCTACGACTATCTCCACCTGTTCCTCCTCCGAGACCTGTCCAGTCTTCGAGCCGGAAGAAGCTGACCTGATGATTGTGGAGCCCTCGGTGCCAGAACCGTCTTTTCTCGGTCGGCACCGTTCACCTCGACTCCATCCGATCCGTACCGGAGTCTCGGGCCAAGATCCGTCCTTGGTTCCGGGACCGAGAGTCGGACCGATGTTTCGTTCCGCTCCCTCTCGGGCCTCGCACGGATCGATTCGGTTCCGTCTCGGGGTGGTGCCTTCCTCCTGTTTCGGGATTCTTCCCATTTCTTCGAACCGAGATACCTCGACTCGGGACCCGGGGCCTTCGACCTCATGAGGAAGGTGTTGTCTACCCAGACAACCACATCAGCAGGTACAGCTTCTCCTCCCACAAAGGACCGTTATCTTCCTCTGCACCCACGCCACGCCCCGGGCACCAGTGTCTCAGCCACCCCTGGAGGGTGCCCCTCTTCCTCGGAGGCTTCTTCGGATGCTCCCAGAAGTTCCTAGGAAAAGACTGTGTAAGAGGAGACACTTGGATTCTCCACAAGAATCCTTGACATCTGATACTGACTTAGATGAGTCAGAAGGGTCCCCTAAGTCACCTTCAGAGGATGTCTCTTTTCTGACATCTTGGAGATCCTTAAACAGAGAGGTGACTGGCAAGCCCTCCCCTTCTGAGGATGAGTCAGTTTTGCTGAAGGCATTTGGTGCCCGCCCTTCCTCCTCCTGCGTCACTCCGCCCTTTCTTGAGTTAATGGAATTGATTGCTCGAGGGCGGGAGACTCCTGACACGGTGGAACCAGTCCCTAGGAAGCCAAATAAGTACATCACGGCACCACAGGACAAAGCTTACCTCACCAAAGGAGTTCCAGACGCCATGGTGGTGGCAGCGGCCACGAAAAGGAGATGTCGGAGTCTTCCTCATCTGTCCATCCGCCTAACAAAGATTCTAGGACCATGGACAGATATTTTCAGTTCAGCGGCTTTCTATGCCCTGAACTATTTGACTCATTTTACACGCTTACAGAGGATCTAGTCAAAGAGTTGGGAGATACCCTCCAGGGTGCTACAGATGCCGCTGTCTCAGAGAAAGTTACAGCATCTCAACACCCTTACGTCCATTGTGAACTCGTCCATGAGGCTGATATCCTATGCAGCCAAGGATCGAGTAGGGCAGCGGCTTCAGCGATTGCTCTTCGTAGGCAATCCTGGCTGCGCTTATGTTCATTTGCGGCAGCCTTCCCGTCTTCCTTTACTTACGCCCCCTTTGACGGAGCCACACTTTTGGCCCTAAAGTAAAGGAGACCCTTACCCGGTGTGAACAGGAGGGAAAGACTCTGTCTGCTGTCGGAGTCCGTTTTCCACCCCTTCCAGACCGTACCCCAAAGGGCAACGTGGGGAAAATGTGGTTTCAAAACCCCAAGGATCTTTCCCAAACACACAGGGTGATGCCCCTCTAGAGGCAGAGGGGGCAGAGGTGGAAGACGCCGCCTGGCGGCAGAGGGGTCCGCAGAAACCAAGGTGACAGGGATAACCTCCCTGGCAAACCTTTTCAGCACTCCTGAAAGGAGGCCCGACTGTCCTGCTCTGGAGGCAGTCGGGGTCAGCTTTATACCCTCAGGCCTGGCTAAACCTTTCCTCAGACAATTGGGTAAAAGCGTTGTTACCAGAGGTTACAAAATACCATTTCTATCCACCCCATTCCAAAGAAAGCTCCCAGATGTACCACCCCATCTGTAGAGCCAGCAGCTACAGAAATTTCAAAGCTGCTAGAAAAAGAGTCATCCAACCAGTCCCAGCGGACCAAATAGGATTCGAACTTACTCAAGGTTCTTTTTAGTTCCAAAGAAAACAGGGGACTGGCGGCCAATTCTGGGCCTAAGCCATCTCAACACCTTTGTCAAGAACGAAAAGTTCCGAATGGTCACGCTCAATCGATCCTTCCATTCTTACAGAAGGACGACTGGATGTGCTCAATAGATCTGAAGGACGATACTACCACATCAAGATGGCCAGGGCGTCCAGGGATCATTAGCCAGTCACTATCAGTTTCGAGCCCTGCCCTTTGGCCTGACCACAGCCCCCAGGGTCTTCACCAAATGCATGGCAGTGGTAGCGTCTCATCTGAGGCATAGGATTCCAGGTGTTTCCGTATCTGGACGACTGGCTCCTGTCTGCCACCACCAGGCGTCAACTGATACAAGCCAGGGATTACACCCTACAACTTTGTACACACCTTGGCATTTCAGTAAATTTCAAAAAATCGTTGCTATAGCCATCACAGCATATCTTATTCATAGGAGCGGAATTAGATACGCGTCAGTTAGTTCTAAAACTTCCTACAGAAAGGATAGTAGCACTTCAATTCAACATTTCTTCTGCTGTCGTCCAGAAAATCCCCAGCAAAAATTGTTCTGAAAGTTTTGGGTCTCATGGCAGCTTCTCTCATTGCGATACCATTGGGAAGACTGCACATGAGAGTGCTACAATGGCTTCTATTTGCACAATGGTCATTCCAACAACTTCCACTGACTCACGAAATATTGATAACAAAAACATGCAAATCACACCTAAGGTGGTGGTTACAAACTTGCAACCTATCCGGCGGAAGACCATTTGTGCTACCCACACCGTCAGCGATAACCACGGACGCTTCCCTGATAGGGTGGGGGGGCATCTTTCAGGGACAGACAGTCCAAGGCGAATGGACCAATCTGGAGTACAATCTGCACATCAATGTTCTGGAGTTGAGGGCAGTGTTTTTAGCGTTGCAACACTTTGCTCCCCTTCTTCCTCCAGGGACCATTGCAGTTCAGACAGACAACATGTCCGTAGTCTGGTACATAAACAAGCAAGGGAGAACCAGAACTTAACAAGTATGCATAGAGGCCGTGAGATTTTGGCAATGGGCAGAATCCGCCGGTCGCTTTCTGATCGCAACGCACATCCCGGGTCATCCAACGTCATAGCCGACAGGCTGAGCAGAGCAATACTATTGCCTCACGAGTGGTCCCTCAAACAGTCAGTTGCGGAAGGATTTTTCGCAAATGGGGCCAGCCTACCTGCGATCTGTTTGCGTCTCCAATGAACGCCAAATGCAGGAGCTACTTTGCCCTATTACCTCCAGGGAAGTCCCCAGGGACGCTGGTGCACGATTGGCCCCGGGTCTCCTATATGCTTTTCCTCCATTTCCCTGATTGCAAAGTTTCTACAGAAAGCAAACAACCTTCAGAGGACTATAATTCTCATTGCTCCGTTCTGGCCTCGTCAAATTTGGTTCCCCTTTCTATTGCATCACCGCATTCGGGGACCTTGGATGCTGGACCCAGAGCCAGATCTACTGACCCACTCGTCAGGAGTTCCTCACCCATCCCTGGAATCTCTCCATCTAGCAGCTTGGCTGCTCCGCTTCCCTTTCTAGCCAGGTCAATTGCGCTTACATCGGTTCAAGATATTTTGGTAGCTTCTCATAAAGTTTCCACTACAAAGACTTACACCAGTAAGTGGAAACGGTTTGCCTTCTGGAGTCACATCAGTTGGACCCTGTTACAGCTCCGTTGAATAAGATTTTAGAATTTTTGACTGAATTATTTCAGGAAGGAGCTTTGCCGGCTACCTTAAGAGTACAGTTAGCTGCCATTTCTAACTATCATGTAGAGGAAAGTGGTGCACCTATTATGGCTCACAGACTTTGTAAAGCCTTTTTAAAGGGTTCCTTTCATATCAGACCACCAGTCAGATGTCCGACATCACCGTGGAATTTAAATTTATTACTCTCTAAATTGATGTTACCACCCTTTGAACCAGCTTCAAGTTGCACTTTGAAATTTTTGTCATGGAAAACATTGTTTCTAGTGGCTATTACATCTGCTAGACGGGTGTCTGAGCTGCAGGCCCTTTCGGTCAAACATCCTTATTTAATTTTTCATTCTGACAGAGTATCCCTCGCACTAATCCATCCTTTCTTCCCAAAGTTTGTTCTACTAATAATATTAATCAATCCATCGAATTACCCACCTTCTTTAAAGATCACTCTAATAAATTAGAGTATATGTTGCACAAACTAGACGTCCATAGACAACTCAGATTTTATTTGGATAGAACAAAAGATCACAGGAAATCTGATCAACTATTTGTAGCTTTTGCTGACAGCAGAAAGGGTCTTGCAGTCACGAAACGAACTCTTTCAAAGTGGCTAACTGACTGTATCATTTATGTTTATGAAGCTTCTGATCAAACATTATCAGCAAAACCCAGAGGACATTCTACCAGATCAATTTCTACATCTTTGGCTCACGCAGCTCGTTTACCTTTAGACATTATTTGTGCGGCTGCTACTTGGGCTAAACCACATACATTTATATCTCATTACAAAGTGGACAGGGTTTCTAGGGATAGGGCAACCTTTGGTTCCACTGTGCTCAAGAACGTTCTCCCTTGAGTTCCTCAGGATCATGGAGCTAGGGACGCTACCCATGTGTAAGAACAAAGGCGAGATTGAACACTCTCACATAAAGAAGTTATGTCCTTACCATAACGTTACATGTGGAGTGTTCATCTGGTTATTACACTCCCACCCTTCCCACCCTTAGGAAGAACGTTCGATTTGGTGCCTGGTCTGGAGTATTCTCCTTCTGCTGTTGCAGTATTACTGTTACTATCATACACTGGGTATGTTTATATATATGTATTTTTTGTATATAGTTGGCATGTGTGCGTGCTTTATGTCTGGTTTGCTTGCAAACTAGATCTGAGGTAAAGGCAGAGGGGGATTGTGGGTATTAGATGTCCTCGAGCTTCTTCTCGATGCAGAGCTTGCAGTCGGCCGGCACGGAGCCGAGGATCGGCTCCGAACCCATGTGTAATAACCAAGGCGAGATGAACACTCCACATGGAACGTTATGGTAAGGACATAACTTCTTTTTATGGTGAATGCATAACTTTTATTTATACTCACCACAACAAAACTATTCCAGACAGGGTCAAGGCCCATTCTGCCAGGGCTTTGCCTTCATCTTTGGCTTTTTAGAAAGTGTTGGACTCTAGAAGTATTCTAGACGTAGCATCTTTGTCCACTATACGTACAAAGCACTGTAAGAATGAGTTCTTCTCGAGGTCTAGATCCGTCTGTGCTAGGACTGTTGTCCTGGGATTACTGGTCTGTTTTTCCTCCACCTCCCAAATGTAGTTAGCTATTTTGATCTACCCATATAGCATAGGCTACTGCATCAGTGATCAAGATGAAGAACATAATACAGTTGTTCTTCATCTTGTAAACTTACCATAACAGTAGATACTCCTTCCCTTCATCCCCTTGTTTCTTGGTGTGTTGTTATTGCCAGGGTGTGGACTTTTAGTTTTTGTGGTTCCTAATATTATCCTTTCAGGGCTCAGCCTTCCTCTCTCTGTTGGCATGAAAGCGCTGAAGAGCTTGACACTCAAACGTGTCTTTTAAGTCAGCTCAGCTCAAGCTGACTAATGGTTTGGGGCTGAGGAATGTGCACTGAAGCTTTAGAAACTATCCATTTGTTATATCCTTGCTTAGGCTGCTGCATCAGTGAGCATTCAAACATCTGTTGTTATGGTAAGTTTACTTACACAACTGTACTTTCTGTGAAAGAAAAAAAGGTAAAGAGGGTCAGATTTTTCATAGCTTCATAGAAGAGAAACAGATCTCTGAATAGAAATCAATAAGAAACTAAGTACAGAGAAAGATTTCCAGTGTTTCCTAATAATTAAGACTTCGGAGGCCACTGATTTTTTTTAGCTAGGAACCTGCAAGTGTGATGAGATATGAATAAAGGGGAATTGAGACCTGTTCCGTTCTAGTTGAAATGCATTTGGAAATTAGATGAGCTGGATAGAGGGCTTTCCTAACTACTGCAGAGACATTATGGTCAAAAGATAAGGAATTATCAGCAAGACTGCCTTTATCTTTTACAACAATGTCTACTAGGGGGGCTCACCTATATGGTGTTGGAGAACATATTGTGTGCAAAAATTAATATACTACATTTTTTCATATTTAATTTGAGATCATTGCCCTTGCACCAGTTACTAACATGGTCTAACCCATGGTGGAGCAGTTGTGAGTCAATGGAAGAACAACTCTTAATTTACAGTCATCTACAAACCTGGATAACCATACACCTAGATTGTTGAACTGAAGGTCTAAGAAATAGATGCCAAATAGGAGAGAGCCCAACTTTGAGCATTGTGGTACTTCACTGACAACATCTTTTCTTTCAGAAGTGACACCTGTGACTCTTAACTTCATGAGTTCTGCCAGACAACCAGGTAGCTGTCCATTGTACAAGATAAGGGTGTTATTTTCAGATTTGCAGTTTTTCAGTAATGCTTGCATGGGGAATAGAGTCAAAGGCCTTGTTAGGTCCCGATATGCTGCATGTATTGCCATTTCTGTGATACACTGCTTCTTTGACTTTTTCAACAAGATTAATAAGACTAAATAGAAAGGATCTTTCCTTGACAGAGTTGAACTGATGAGGGTATAAGGTTAAAAAAAAATAGAAACCATATTAATAAGGTCTGAAATAATGCATTCTATAGCTTTACATATACGACTAGTAAGACAGTGGGTTTATAGTTACCAGGGTGTGTTGCTGGGCCGCCCTTGTGCAATGGCTATTTTTCCAGTCTTCAAGAGTATGACCAGTGTAAAAGCATAGATTAAAGAGTTTTATTAGGGATATGGATAGGTCATATTTGGTGCTGATAATTGGTCAATCTGGTATGTTATGTGGGCCATTAGATGAGGCGCTCAGCTATTTTATGACAGGACTGATAGAATTTATTCCATAGTAATTAAAGGGAGGTGGTTGTGACTCTGGAATCTGTGGAGAGAGGCAACTCTGGGTGGAGTAAAATTTGCCGTAATTTTTTAACTGGATATTGGCTATTTATTTGGTGAGAGGGTGGGCAGTATTGTTCTGAATATTGCTGGATGTTGGTTTTAAATTTCCTAACATACTTAAAAGATTTGTAGCTACTTTCGTTTCAGTGGCTGCTTTAAGTTCATATTCAGCTTTGAGATTTCTAATGGTTTCTATAAGCTCCTTATTAGTTGGGCCCTCCTAGTTTACTTATCTGTGCACTTTTTTGTTGTTTAGACATTTGGTATTCAGCAGAGCGACCTTAATTTGCTCCAAATTAAAATTTACTAGGTTGGAATGTACAGCAGACAGGTTCTGACAGATTCTGCCACAGAGCCAGCAAATTTTGCGTAAGAATTATCTCATTGTCACACAGGAAATGTTAAAATATGAGGGGTGTGTGTGTGTGTGTGTGTGTGTGTGTGTGTGTGTGTGTGTGTGTGTGTGTGTGTGTGTGTGTGTGTGTGTGTGTGTGTGTTTTGTATAACTGGGTTTAAACCCAGTTTTCTTGCACTGTACTTTCACATCTGTGTGATTTACAATTGTTTAAGACCACTCATGTATGACATAAAAATCACACCAGTGAAAGTGGATACATGCTGGTCGAAAGCTAGATCACTGTCCTCATATGTTCTCAAGTCCCAATCAGGTTAGATGACTTTCTGAAGGGTACAAAAAACATTTTTGGCATTAAATTTCAGTCTGTGATTCTAGCTCCAATTATTGGTGTGGGACAAAGCTTCCTGCAGGATGGCTAAGTCATTTGGGGATTCAATGACTGTTCCTAGCTTGCAGTCATCTGCAAACCTAGACTTTACTTCAGAGAAGCAGATGCCAAATAGGAAAGGTCCCAACACAGAGCCATGGAGGACTCCACTGTTGACTGGTCTGTTTGTGGAGGTATCTTCCCCTATTATGATCCCCATCTGTCAGCCAGTTGGCAATCAAGTGAGTGACACAGGGGATTATTCCCAGATTATTTAGCTGTTTTATTATCTCTGAGTAGGGGATTATGTCAAAAGCTTTGGCTAGAATGAGGTATGTGGTGTATGCTATTTTACCTTCATCCATTGCTTTAGTGATCTTTTCAAAAATGCACACTACGTTGAGGATGCATGACTTGTTCTTAACATATCCAAATGGAAATGGGTTCAGTGTTTGGAGGTTCCCTGAGACCGTATTGATTAGTTTAGAAGTAAAGAAAATCACATTAAATTAAGTACTAATTCACTGAAAAAAAGCATTATGTTTTTCAGTTGTTTCACATGTTCTTACATAAGAGTGTGTATACTTCATTGGATAGACCTGAATTTGCTTCTTAAGTCTGTGTACAGGAGATATGTCGAGACACAATATAAATTGTAGTCTAAGTTATACATATCATTAGAGCAGGAAATATTCTATGACCATTTGGGACATATGTACCTGAATGCATATGTAATTGCTTAAGTAAACTTTGTATTCTCAATTTTTGCTTAATCAGCTGAAAAAGTGAGGCCAGCTAGTATATTAACCAAAAAAACAAAAATGTATCACTGTAGATTTATGCTGTTCAGCAGATTTTTAGTCTGGAAAATAAATTTCAATACAAATTGCCAAATGTGAGCATGTGTTTGACCCTGCAAAAAAAAGTTACACGGTGGAGGACTGTGTAGGGGAAACGTGCTGCAGTTTTTCAGCTAGAGTGTCTCCATCTGAAGAACTTGCTTCTTTTCAAATCTGACAGTGTGAATGTAATGCTAGTTCAGTTGGCAGCCTGCTACTTCAAAAAATATCAATAAACCCAGTTTAGTAATTAAATCACAGACAAATAGCTGTCTGCGATCTTCAAATAAAGCAGTCCCAGAATTAAGAGGTGCTTCTTACTGAGATATGAGCTCATGACTGCTCTGAAAATTAATTTAATAGATAAGAAGTTGATTGATTTTGGATAACCCACCAGGCAAACATCCTTTCTAATAACTTGACAAACTTGTCTGCAATAAATGGTGCAGTAGATTATTTTACATTTAAAATGAATAATATTGAGAATATCATGCAGAATATGATAACCCACCAGATTATTTACATTTTAAGTGCATAATTTTGGGAATGGGCTTTAGGGCTTTCGTGCAGCTCAGAAATGCCCAACTGCTGTGCCCCTGCAATGAGTCTGGGTGTCAGTAGTGGAGTTATCAGGCAATGGCTTGGGCAGGTGTAAAAAAATGGTGATATATATCATACATGGTGCCATAAGCTACCAGCGGCAAAGTGTACATTGATTATTCTTTGGTCACTATTTATATATAAGGTTTTATCATTTTAAACTGTTATTTGAGCTGATGCAAAATTACATAGCCAGATTATTTAATGCCTACACATCTATATTCAAGAACATCCCTACCATATTTTTTGTCCTTTCTAGTCACTCAGAAATATTGCACTGTGTACGTGCAGTCTTGTGGTAACCTGTATAAATCCACCTTCAGTGTTTAAGGCTGCAAGAAAATCAGTAGGAAAACAAAAATTAGGAGGAAGAAGGTGGTAATGAATCCCAGGTATAGTTTATATATATATATATATATATATATATATATATATATATATATATATAGATTCATATGAGTTCGCTGAAAGACCATTTCACTGACACCCATTTCACTGAGACCAAATCACCTAAAGTTAATTTCACCTAAAACTCATTTCACTGACAAGTAGTACTCTAAGACAAGTCAAACGTATATGTCCTTTTCCCCACTGCAGTGCGATCCTGATGTTAGTATATATAGTTTGGGGGGGGGCACAGCCCGCCCCCACATTGGGTTCCACCTAGTTCGGTTTTACCAAATAATGTAAAATAAAATCAGACAACAGAAAACCAAATTAAGTGGGGAGCTATGCTTCCCACCCCCCCCCAGTGTGGGGGGGGGGTTGTGCTCCCCACACCCCCACTAACTATATATACTAACACCAGGATTGCACTACAGTGGGGAAAAGGATATATACCTTTGACTTGCCTTAGAGTACTACTTGTCAGTGAAATGAGTTTTAGGTGAAATGAACTTTAGGTGATTTGGTCTCAGTGAAATGCGTTTCAGTGAAATAGTCTTTCAGTGAAGTGATAGGAATCCATATATATCAGAGGAAGTTACAGCTTTACTGTGACGAAAAACATGCATGAGATTTTCTACATTTATTTATTGTTACTATTCAAGTTGTTTTATATTGCCTTCACTAAGTTGGTTCACTACCTATACGTTGGATTAAAAGCAGAACAGAACGTTTTGTTTCCCTTGTTTGTTTTTTTATTTGCTCTCTCTCTATATATATATATATATATATATATATATATAGCTATATATATATATATATATATATATATATATATATATATATATATATATATATTTGTATGTGTGTATGTATATATATTTATATTTAGATATACATAGATTGTGTGCGTGTGTATGTGTGTATATATATATATATATATATATATATATATATATATATATATATACATATATACACACACACACACACACACACACACACACACACATATGTATGTAGAAGAAAATGTAGGCACTTGTAGGAAAATTCCAAACCCAGCTCAAGAAAAGAGGAGAAGCAAAACACACACATAAACACCCAATACACACAGCGTTTTTGTCCAGCAAATAGACTTTATCAGATGTGTGTATATGTATGTATGTATATATATATATATATATATATATATATATATATATATATATATATATATATATATATATATAGATAGATAGATATATATATATATATATATATATATATATATATATATATATATATATATATATATATATATAGATATATATTGACATGCATTTATGTATAATGACCTTATACTAGTTTTTCAGACTTAAAATACATTGAACTTCATTCTTCATAAGTTATCATCCTGTCTACTGTTAAAATATATTGTCTACCAAGGAAATGAATTTGGTCTGACAATTTCTAGATTATATGTAAGTACAAAGTCATTTTGATTAGAGTTTGTTAACAGAATAAGATTTGTGCTGGCCAGATACAACAGTGGCTAGCACATGTGACTCTCAAGGTCTGGGAATGCCCAGATGAACTATTTCTTCATCACCAGCTTCTTCTGCACTGCCTGTCTCACTACAGACATCAGTTCTGCTGTGCTGCATCCAGATCTGAATTTAAACTTCTCTTCACTCTTCTTGCATTTTACTCTCAGTATTCATCAGTTACTCCTGTCCAGCACTTTCATGCAGTGATACAAGAGTTAGATACCTCTGTACTGCCCACAGTTGTAAATATCCCCTTTGTTCTTGTACATTGGCACTAAAATGCTTTTTCTACAGTCAAATGGGATATGCCTTTCTCTACCATACCACTGTGTGTAACCTCAGAAGGCATTTTGTCACTAATTCACCCAATATCTTGATCATTTCTGCCATAATTTCATGTGAGGCTACTGCTTTCCATGACTTCATTTGTTTTAGTGCTGGTTTTACTTCTTCTAGGGTAGACTAATTTTTCCTTTCATTCTAAGCCATGCAGTGAGCAGTACAGCTTCTATATGGCTTTTTTCATTCATACCCTTCTCTTTACATACAGTACTCTTTTGTCTGCCTTTGATACCCTGTGAATTGGTGAGCAGATTGTTGATGGGATCCTTTTTGAATGGTGTATGATGACTATCTTTATTTATTTATTTAAGTTTGATGACCAGGGTAGTTCATTGGGCCATAAGGAGCCCGTTTTCAGTGGTGGCCCGGGGAGAAAAGCTCCAAGAATTACAGCTACAGTGAATTACAGTTACAATGATTAAATGTTGCAAAAACAAACGCACAATAGTATGTACAGAAACGTTTTAAAAAAAGGGAAAAAAAACATATTTACATAAGAATAAACAATTTGTCATAAGATCATAGAGTACATATTGACAATGGCTACTAGTCCTTGGCAGCTAGATAGGCTGAACATTTACAGAATATATAAACATTATGTCAGAGAACTTAGCAAGGAAATTTGTAAAACATGCAGTTGCTAGGTCCTAGCAGAATTATGTGCAAAAATTATTTTGAGGAGAGAAGTGTTTTTCTATATGTAAAGTAAAGCATAGTAAGATGGATAGTAGAGAGGAAATTTAGACTCTAGAAGAGGATAGTAAGTTTAGATTAGGGATGAAACAGTAGTTGAGGTGTAATATGAGTTGGTTTCAGTGGAAAGTAATAAGAGAGGTGTATTAGAGGGGTTTATGTTGGAGCATGACATGGGCATTCCCATTTAGATGATAGACGAGAGAAAAGCTGAGATTTCAATTTCATATGGTTAGGTAAGTTGCGTAGGTGAAGGGGGAGAGAGTTCCACTGTCTAGCTAAGGAGAAAGACATTAATAGTTGGCCTGGTGGTCGCGATGGTTTGTGGACCTGGAGGAGGTTTTGGTTTAAGGATCTGAGTGATCGGTTGGGTATATAGGTTTTTAAGGAAGTGGCGAGAGATGGGCAGTCTGCAGGTTTAAAGATAAGCTTGTTGGCAATGACGAGTTGTAAGTAACTGAGATAGCTGGGTAGTTCAAGCCAATTGAGGGTGAGGTGGGAGTGGCAGTTGTGGGATGAGTTCTTAGAATTGGTTTCAGATTTGCAGATTTTGTGGTAGCAGTTTTCAAGTTTGGATCGTAGGCCAAGTTGGAGGTTGTTGAATAGAGGGGCACCATACATAAGGGAGGGGAGCCGGAAGGTGGATACAAGGGTTTGACGAGTATAGGTGGTGAGCAAGTGGTGGTGTCTGTAGAGGAGACCTAACTTCTGGTGTTTTTTTTTAATTGTGGTGCGGATGTGGGTATCAAACTTTAGTTCTTCATCAATGATGATGCTGAGAAGTGTGGTATTGGGAACAATTTCAAGGGTGGTGTTGTTTTAGCTCTGTATGGCAAATGACATTTTGTCTATAAAGGAATTTTTTGGTAAGGGAAAAAATCATTAGTTTTATTTGCATTTAGAGCTAGTTGGTTGGACTTCATCCAGGATTCAGTTCTGGAGAAGGCTAATTGGGTTTTTGCTAGGATGTCAGTGGGGAAGAAGGCTGAGCAGATGATAGTTGAGTCGTCTGCATATTGGATGACAGACTATTGTGGGATGTAGTGGTGAAAGTTGTTAATGAATAGGTTAAAGAGTAGAGGGCCAAGAACGGAGCCTTGAGGGATACCTGTGGGTGCGGGTAGGAACGGTGAGGTTGAAGTTTTCCATTGCACAGCTTGTTGGTGGTTTGACAGGTAGCTGGAAAACCAGGCAATGGTGGAGGAAGAGAGATGTAGGGTAGAGAGTTGGGATATGAGTAGGGTGTGGGAGATGGTGTCAAATGCTTTTGATAGATCTAGGAATAATGTAGATACGAATTTGCCTGAGTCATGTTCCAGGTTGATGGTTTCTAGAAAGGAGAGAAGGGCAGTCATGGTACTGTGGCCAGGGCAGAAGCCATGTTGGGTAGGGGATAGGAGATTGTTTTGGCTTAGGTGTGTCATGAGTTGTGCTTGAATGTTTTTTTCTAGTATTTTAGAGATGGGGGAAAGGATGGCAATAGGCCTGAAACTGGTGGTGTCTGTGTTTTTCCCCCTTTGTGGAGGGAGATGATGTAAGCGTGATGCAAGATAGAGGGGACGTATGACTCTTGTATGGCTCTATTTATAAGAATAGAGATGGGATATGCAATGCTGTCTGCTGATTGTTTGAGAAAGGGGTGTGGAAGATTGTCGGGTGCATTGCGCCATGATTTGAGTTTAAGGAGAAATCTTTTTATAGTGCTTGTGGGGATACGAGTAAGGATTAAGCTCTGGAGGGAAGTAGGTGTTTGTGGCCATGGTTGGAGTGGGAGAAGCTGGGAATGGATGTTATGGTTGGGAAGGAGGAAGATAGTTTGGCAATGCAGTCAGTGAAAAAAGAGTTGAACTGGTTGGCTGTATCAAGGTCGGAAAGGTTGGGATTTGGGCAGGGACATTCTTTATTACCAGGGTACAGAATGGATGAGATTGAGTCCCAGAATTTTTGGGATTGGTTGAGTGCAAGGACTGTATTTTGGAGAAGTGTGCTTTGCAGTCTTTATTTATTATTTTTTTTTGTGGAGTTTCGAAGCTGTTTATAATCTAGGAGGGGAGTTGGGATTTTTATGTTTTTTATATTGTTTCCATTTTTTGTCCCTTAGATGCATGGCTAGTTTAGTTTCTTTGGATAACCAAGGGCAGGGATTGGTTTTGATTCGTTTGATTCTCAGAGGGGCTTGCTGGTTGAGGAGGGTTAGGAATGAGTGGTTGAAATAGGATGCGGCATCATCTAGATGGAAGGTTTTCAGAGGGGACCAGTCAGTATGCCTTAGGCATTCTGAGAAAGTTAGGGGGTTGAAAGAGGAGAGGTTGTGGGTTTGGATGTAGAGGTGTTGTTTTTGTAGAGGAGATGGGAGGCGGTTGGCAAAAGCTGGTAAGTGATCACTGAAAGGATCAGGTATGGTTCCAGGTTCGGTGATAAGATTTGGGTGAGTTGTAAGGATCCAGTCAATGATGGTTCCAGAGGTACCATCTTTATTTGGTCTGGGTGGAGAGTGAATTAGTTGGGAGAAATTGTACAGATTTAGTATATGGGATGGGGCTTTGGAGTTAATATTGGTCCAGTTAATGTTGGTGTCCCCAAGGATGTAGGTTGCATTTTTTATGTTGGAGGAAAAACAGGACAGGATGTTTTCAAGAGTATTGATGTTATCACCAGGGGGAATATAGAGGGCAGCGAGACATATTGACTTGTGGTTGTTTATTTTTAATAAACCTATGATAATTTCAGCATATTCTTTATCTTTTTGTCCTTGCTTTACAATTATAGTTTCTTTGACAAATCTGCTGAGTCACTTTCCAGAAGCCGGTGGAGAATCTCTGGTGGCTTATTCTTGCTACTGAAATGGCTGCCTTAGCCAACTGGTATTCCTTCTTCACCTGGTCCATCTTTAACATCTCCCACTTTTTCCTGCACTCCTTTTTCCTTTTGATAACTTCCTGTACTTCTGCACTCCACCACTAGGTTTCCTTATCTAACTTATTCCATACTTGGCTCAGCCACATGTCTGTTCTATAGCCTTTACACATGCTGTTTTGAAATGCTAGCATTCCTCTTTCTCTTCACCTATTTCCTTTTCTTTCCGAGGTACCAGAGCCCTGACTATTTTCTTCAGTGATTGTGCTTTCCCTCCAGTCAACTTCCAGGTTTTAAAACTAGTTTCTTTTGACCGTAGAACCTTTTTTGACCATTGTGCCATTGGGGATGACTTTGCAGTCACTAAGTCTACCCCAGTGCCCTTTCTTTACTAACAGAAAGCCGACCTAACTTGTGTGTATACCACTGTTGTATGCAGTCTTGTGATTGCTCGTCTTGGTGAACCATGTGTTGGCCACCATCAAGCCATTTGCCAGACAAAAGAGTAGAATGGCCTCTCCATCTTTATTCCTTTTGCCTCGTTTATGTGGAGTCAGACAGTCCTCATATCCTGTTCTTTCTGTCTCAATGTATGCATTCAGGTATCCCATTATTAACATTAATTCATGTTGTCGTGCTTTATATAGTATACCCTCTAACTCCTGCCTGAATGCACTATTTTTCTCACCATCATATCCTGCTGTGGGGCATAGGATTGTGAATACTGCCCTCTCTTTACACAGCAGTCCAGACTAGCTGGGTCCATTCACTGACTATGATTATTTTGCTAGAATTTTTAATTTGTCTGTTATTTTTTTATAAAGAGCTTTTAGAACCCTGTAGCTCTGCATATGAGTCATGAGAATTTATAACCAGGGTGACCTCCTGTGAGGGCCGTGAAAGGTTAAAGAAAAAACAATTAAATAATAGATAAACACGTTAAGGACTGCAATGGAAGTACCACAGCGAGATTGCAAGCCTTCAGTCACTGTGATCCAGTGTATCAGATGTTGATGAGAGATCATGGGTGACCAGGATGGATTACAGATGATGATTCTTTGCAAATAAGATGTCATTATACCTACAAGGTCAGTTTCAGAGCTTTCTAAGATGTCATGTGAATATAGTTAGGGCTCTCGCTGAACATTTACTGACTCCATAATGAGTCACATTTCTATGAAATTGAAGTTTTGACATGGCATGGTAATTTCTAAAGATTTTGTGAGTGTAGAACTGTTTTCTTAAGTTTAGGGTTTTATACAAAAGCCGGTTTTAAAATTATGGAACAGTACTTGTCAATAAGTAAGACCACTGAAAAATAAAGGGGTGTAGTCAGGTCTTTTGCCATAAAGCAACAACACCCTGATCTATGTGTAGGTGACCCAAGTATGATTAGCAGCTTTGTCACCTGCTGGACTGGTATGCGGGGATACTTGGGGGGAGAGAGGGAAAGAGAGGGGATTGATGAGGCTGTCCCTGCTTACGTCTCCCTAAGGGAGTGCAGGGAAGTAACATGGATGATAGGCTGGTAAAAGAGGGCTGTTCTTGCAGTCCTAGTGGATACCATGACTGAAAATGAAAGGCAGGCAAGTTTTATGAATGGGTTGAGGTAAGAGTCAACTCTCAGATTGTGAGTCAGGGGTACTCCTAGGTTGTGTCTCATAGGGATGTACCAGCACAAAGGGGAAAGGTTACACTTAAGCGTAGCTTCCATGGATGGCTGTGGCAGCTCTCTGACACAGTTGGCTTACTCAGTTCCCCAGTAGGTGAGGGCTAGCAACCCTGACCATTTGGCCATAAACTATCATAAATATAGACCATAGGGGATGTGATATTTCCATGAATGCTTAACTACAACTTGTAGCTGAGCAAGAATCTGTAATTAATTGTTGCAAATATTCCAGCCAAGGTAGTTGCAATATTATTTGAGCAGGATACAGCTATTTTTGGTATGATAACATTTGAGGTAATTTCCAAGACTTGTTTAGAGTTGATATAATGAAACTCAGCACATAACAGTTGGGAGGTATGCAGTCTCAGCCATCAATAAGATCTGTAGAAGCCTTTAAAAGGGCATCACACCTGATTAGGACAATGGTGTTAGCAAAGTATGTAGCTGTGTCATGGTCTGAGACAGAAAAAAAGCCTTCTCTTTTACTAGTAAGGCTGGACAGCACAGTATGTCAGTAATCCAGAATAGTTATGTTGGATAGACAGTGCCACAGAAATCTTAAGGGACAAGGCAGTAGCCTTTTTATGAGACAGTTTTGATTGATAGAGTAATTGTTTTCTAGTTTAAACTGATCATATAACAGAGAAGTTTCCTCAGTTTATATTCTCCCTCCAGCCCTGCCTCTTGAGTTTCAGAGATGCTGAACAAACCAATATTTTTGAACAACTTTTGATGTAGTATAAGCACAAATTGTGACAAGTTCATGGAGAACTTTGATAATGACCTGACTTCTGTCATTCACCATTAGCTCAGGATCACCTGTATTGTGCTTTGATAGCACCTGTTTTGATAAAGGCATCCGGTTCATGCTGAATATTTTTCATTATACCCTGAAGTTTGTTGGCTTAACATTGGGTGACAGTGTTAAGGGCAGCTCTGGATAGAACTGGATCAGACAGTAGTTCCTAGAAGAAAATATCTCCACAACTACATCACTAGTGACATCATCTTAGAGAAAGAGCAAATTCAAAAAGTCCATATATTTGGATGAGACAACAATCTAAACATTTCCAAAGAGTACTCTTATTTAAGGGAGTAGCATGATAGTGGACTCATTAACCCAGCTGTCCAAATTACCCAACACTGGGAGTGCATGAATGGTGCTGCTTGAAACTGAACACTTTCCTGAGATGTTCCATGTGTATCTAAGTGAAAAACACATTGGCACCAGTGAAGACAGACAGTGTATATCAGATGAAGGGTAACAGAGGAACAACATGATATAGAAAATGTTAAGCAAAATTAAATCATTAAAAATTAAGTGCATGAAAAAGGTTCTGTAATTTGCTTTACAGTCAGAGGAAAGTGAATAGACAGAAATTGAAAAATTGCAGACTGTTAGAGGAAAACATAGGAGTTACGGATCGAAAGAGACCGTTAAAAACACTACATGCAAAAGATAAGAATAAAGTGAAAGTGCAATTTACATATAGTTTCAGTAAACCTTAATTGTATGCTAAATGATACCAGGAAATTCCATATTCTACATGGGTGTGAGAAGGATGAATGTTATTTGCTAAAGTGAATGTAAAATGTTTGCCACAATATAAAGGGGAGCAGGTAGTATCATTATGGGAAATAAACATTGTATGGAATTTAGGAGCAAAAAGGTGCTCAGGAATTGCATTTTTTTAAACTCGAAGAAGTCATGGTTATGAATCATATTATACTTAAGGCAGATAAGGCTTCAGTTTTGCGTATAGGAAGTAGGAATACTCTTATGAAGTTAATTATTGTGAAGGCCTATACTAATGTTAAGAGAAGAGATGATGTTATTGAACAAATAAAGCCTCATCTTTTAGTAAATGTTGACATTATTTTGGTAAGAGACCTAAACTGTAATGTCATAACTAATAAAAGTAAATTTTCTATGGATATTGTTAAAGAAAGGGAGGTATTAGAAATGGGAAAGTTAAATATAGGAAAAAGGTGTGATTTTACTTATAGCAGGTATTTTTGAGAATGGAAAAATAGTATATATTTTATTCTAATTCTTTAAAAGATGTTCAAGGGGAGTCTTTACAACTAAGATTTCATATTGTAAAGCTATATGGACCAATACTGATTTAAATTCAGAGTGTATGAAGTCTGGTAAAGATATCAAAAAATTAAATGGAAACACCATGGATAAGGACACTATTAAGGAAGAGGAATCATATAACTATGGTTTCTTTTTATAAAAAAAGAACTGAGTGGTAAATTAGTTTTAAGAAAAAGTTTAAAAGTTGAACTTATTTTGTGGAAAAGGGATATTGGAGAGGAAATAAGTATAGAAATATGGCAAAAGAAATGGAAATCTTATTAGATGAAAATTATCAAAACATCTGATAAAGGAAAGAGATTTATGAAGAACTACTTACATATGTTTGAGACAAATATATTTGATAAAGTTTCTCTATTTGTGCATGGGTATGATGAGAGGTGAAAAAGGGAAAGTCTTTAAAGTGCAGGATGATGTAATGAGAATAGAAGAAAAATTGTGGAGTATGTGCATAGAACTAATAATAATGTAAATACAGAAATTGGATGGCTTATTAAAAGAGTAAATGAAGCAGATAATCAGGAGTCACAGATGGATGTATCTATTAAAGAATTTGAAGATTGTTTAAAAAAAGTTCAGGAAGGGGATATGCCGAAGGTGGACGGGATAGATTATATGCTTTATAAGAATATGACAGTGTATCAGAAATAATGTTTTTAATAGTATTGAATTAATGGAAGGAAGTTTTGATGTAAAAAGAGTTATGAGAGGGTTGTATTAAGTTAATAGGAGTTATATTAGACCTAAAAAATTGGAGGCCAATTGCACTTAATAACATGGATTATAACATAGTAATGAAATTACAGCAAAAAGAATTTAAGAGAATTTGTCAGAAAATATGGAATACGGGTATTTTTCATATTCAAAAGAGCTATTTAAAAGATATGTTGATTCTAGTTAAATAAGTGATGCATTCTATTTTCAGTGAGAATGGACTTACAGATTTGTTGCACATGTTGTAGTCAAAGGTTATGATAATGTGGAATATTTTGGAGGGCTGTGAGATTTGCAACTTATGCTGAGGCACTATAAAGCAGTCTTCCCAAACATCAAAGACCTCCTAAGCCTGTACATGACAACACCTATCCTCATCAATCTGTAAAGCACTCACCAAAAGCAACCACAACCACCACACATGCGCCTACACCCGGTGGAGCCACAAGAGCAAAACCCATAAGGCAAGCAAACACATTACCCAGTACTCTTGTCATAGGGGACTCCATTGTGTGGCACACAGATGCCCTATGCACTAGACCGAACAAGAAGAAGATAACAGTTAGTTGGTTATCTGGAGCCAGGATCTGCCAAGTTAGGTATGTAAACAAGTCACTACACCACAGGTACCAGTATTATTCTGTCTTAGTCTGTGTGGACTTTAATGACCTGAGATGTACCTCCCTGGACTATATGAAGAGAAGCATTATTGATCTGTCTGAATGTGTGTCTCAGGCAGGTTTGTGCCTTGCATTGAGTATCATTCTACCTTTACCAAGAATGATGCCACAGCATGAACAAAAGATGATTGACTTCAGTAATTGGCGTAGTTCCTGGTATCTTTCCAGGGGGATTCAATATCTGTCAGCATGAGAGGACATATTTAACAAATGACATTGTTTTGCAAAGGATTGTCTGCACCTATCCCCCCTTAGCTTCCAGATATTGGCTAAGATTTTATCCACCTCCTTAAAGCCTTTTTGGCAATGCCAAACTGGCAAACCTACTGACATAGCAAATAAAACCCAAAGGAGCTTAAAGGTGTTACTCCTCAATGCTAGGAGCCTAAGCAAGAGACTCCATACCCTACAAGGCCTCCTCACTCTGGAGAACATAGACATCTGTGCCATTACCTATACATAGTTTAAATCTGCAGAAAGTTCTCTGACATTGCAAGACTTCAGTGCTTACCACACAATTAGCCAATCAGCTGCACAGATATGACAAAAGGTGTAGGAGTCTTGATCTACATTACCAAACAGCATAAGTCTATGTTGGTTAAACAGGATGATGCCCTGGAGCCTCTCATTATGGAACAAAATATCCTATTCATCAGAGACTTCAATTACCCCCTATGGACTGGATAGTGTCCACACCCACTAGGGGTTCAAACATACAGCACCTGGTCCTCATCAGTATGGAGGAACACTTCAAACCCCCTAGCGTCATGTCATTACTGATGAGATCAGACCACAGAGCTGTCGCTTTTGAAATAAAAATCCACTTGGTAACCTCAGCAAACCCCGTAACAGGAATTGTTCTGTAGCAAACTACAAATTAATAAGCAATAGTTTGTCAAAAGTCAGTGCTCCTCTTAACCCCAAGTTCATAGCAACCTATATGGAATTGTTCACAGAGATCCTGTATAACCATGCAAATTTTATTTATTTATTTATTTATTTTATATTTGTTAACTGGGAAAGTCCGACTTGGAATTAACCAATTTTCAGCAGAGGCCCAGAGAGAAATGCTCCAGACACATCTTTGTAATGTGGGAGGAAACCGGAGCACCCAGAGGAAACCCACGTGAAAGCAGGAAGGACATGCAGACTCCGCACAGAAGACATCCCAGCTGAGAATTGAACTGGAGAACCTCTTGCTGTAAGGCAACAATGCTACCACTGCACCATCCAAATGGCTGTAGAGAGGCTGCTGTACCTACTAGAAGTAAGTCCAAAACAAACTCTTAAAAACAAACCACAGTGGTGGAATTCTAACCTTAATAGGGTATATAACAAAAGGAAAAAGTCATTGTTAAAATTGGGAAGAGCAACGTCCATAATGAATCAACCTCACTAATTAAACTAAACAGGAGACTAAGAAGATTAAGTAAAAAAAAAAAGGCCAATTATGAGGTCAAGATAGCTTCACAGGCTAAAGACAACCATAAGGCCTTATACAGCTGTGTCTGTAACCTCAAAAGTGGCATACAGCAGTGTGCCAAACTGGTAGTCAGTGGTGCCACATTCACTGAGCCCAGAGATGTAGCGAATCTGCTGGCTGACAGATTCAGCTAAAACTTCACCCACTGCCTGCCACCATGAAACACTGTCTATTATAACCCCTCAGCTATTAGCAGGGAGCAGGTCCTGGCACTGCTCGTTAAGGCCAAAAGCACAGTCTCAGTGGGCCCTGATAGTATCTCAGTATGCCTCCTAAATTGCTTGAAACATGACCTATCAGTGTTACTTGATTCACTTTTCAACTATAAGCTTTGTACTACGAGAATGGAGGATTCCAATGGTTATTCCACTTCACAAGGGTGGACCATCAACTGACCCCAGAAAATATAGACCCATTAGTCTTACTATGCAAAGCCATGGGACAAATTATGGAAATGATCAAAAAAGACATATGCAACCTTCAAACTGGGTTGGTTCCGAAAAGGGAAGGTTATGCCTACTAAACTAGGTGAACCTCTTTGAGAGGGTCTCCAAGGTGATTGATGAGAGGAAAATTATGCACACTGCCTGTCTGGACCTTAGTAAGGCATTCATTGTAGTGCCTCCTCAGGTATAGATGACAAACTCACTGAACTTGGCATTAACCTGTATATAACTCACTGGATTGCCAGCTGCCTCACAGACAAAACCCATGAAGTCAGGATTGGTGAGACAATTTCCACTAAGAGACTGGTCACCAGCAGGAAGCCTCAGGGCTCTGTGCTGGGACTGTCCTTTTTGGCATCTACTTTTCTGAGGTACAGGCTAATGTCAAGGACTTTTGACTGACCAAGATTGCAGATCGTAGATTCCCCCATGACACAAACATCTTACGAAAGGGTCTAATACAGACAAATTACTGGTGCCAAAGTCATGGATTAAAACTCAAAGCCAAGAAATACATTATAATGTCTATTGGGAAAACTGCCACTCTGTTGATAAGACAGCCGTATGAGTTGACCCAATAGTCAGGGATCTGGAAACATATGTATACAGTGATCAGATCTTTGACCAATATGTGGCCAACATAGTAAGAAAATCATTCTTATGTTGCCCAACTTATAAGTTACAGCATGGCATCCAGGTTCAGTGAAGTCATAGTGCCACTTTATTCAGCCGTTATCAGAACCATCACTGAGTATAATGCCCCCTTCTGCATGTATATGTCTGGACATATTCAACAGTTGAAATACGAACAAAGGGTCCTTACCAGGAGAATCTATGGTATAAACGCATGTCTTGTATGAATAACCTTAAAGCCTTATCTCTGTACTCGATCTCCTACAGGTTACTGAGAGGCGAGATATGCCTGGCATGCAAGTCATTCTCAGATCCAGCTCTAATGGACATTTTTCACATCCACAAAATGAATAGCATCAGAACCACTAATACCAAGGATTTAAATTTTGCTTGTGACATAAATAGGGCATGCTGTACTGCGGTGGTGGTGCTGCGGTAGCATTGTCGCCTTACAGTAAGACGTTGTCCCGTTCAATTCTCAGCTAGAGCATCTTCTGTGTAGAGACATGCATGAATGGGCGTACCTTCATTGAAGGTTGTGCGTCAGAGCTGGCAACTCTGCATGTAAAAATCTACTGCCAATCATTAGCGGACCAGAGTTCCGCTGTGGCGACCCCTAACCGGAAAAAGCCGAAAGACACAACAACAACATAAATAGGGCATGCTGATGAGACATTTATGTGCATCAGAAGATCCCCATGCTCTGGAACAGGCTCTCCATCCATGTAAAGCAGAGTCCATCACTAGCCCTGTTTAAAAGTAACCTTGAGCAATGGATGGGAAATCAGAAATTCACCCTGGGTCTGGCCGCTATGTCCCTGATAGAAAGAGGCAAACAGTAACTGTGCAAAACCTTCTAACTAAAATATCCCTTCTAATAAATGCCCATGATACATAGGGACACAATTTGATTGGCTTGCAAAGCTAGGCTTGTAAAAGCCCTGGTGATCATTTGCCTAGTAAGTATTTCTATGAACCAATGAAATATTTTTTTATGAAAATTATCTACAACAAAAATATGGTTATGGTCATGGTAAATGGTTGGGAATGCAATATTATTAACATAAGAAGAGGTGTTCAACAAGGATGCCTAATGAGCAGTATTTTGTGCACATTAACAATGAAAGTAGTAGTGGAACAAGTAAAATAATAAAGTGAGAATTCCTATAGTTAAGGTATAGCCAAGAGTATCGGATGGTTGATAGAGTTAGTAGTGGAAGTTGAAGTACTTAGAATACATAGGACTGGAACTAAAGAAAAAATAAAAGAAAAACTTTTGGAAAAGTTATAAAAAAAAAAGTCTGTTTTTTTTTTTCCAAGAACTAAGACTAGGATTTTAGGAGTGAGGTTTGGAAAGCAAACTGTCTTAAACAGGAAGTGGAAGAACATTTTGAAAGAAATGCAAGAAATTATTATACTATGGTATTTATTTCAGGTAAATTTCAGGAAAAAAGGATTAAGTGATGGATATGAGAAAGTATGGGGGAATTAGGAAGGAGATGAATAAAAAATATGTGAATGGAAGTTAGATTTTGATATATTGGAGGAAGAAAGAAAAATGGTTTATTAAAGCTTTATGCAATGGTGGTATTATATAGACCCAAGGTCTGATGAAAAGAAGTTGGCTTTTAAACTGAGAATGAAAAGCTTTTGAAATCTAGTAGAAACACAATATTTTATATGGAGGTTATTCCTAAATAAATGACCTGTGTACTAGTAACCAGCTCATTGTTATCTAAAATAGAAGATGTCATGATTGTGTCCTGCCCTTTATCAGATCACAGTATCATCACCTTTAAATTAATGTTTCATGCTGATTTAAACTCTTGTCAGAGAACCCCCGCCTACATTATGAAAATAAAAGTATTTTAAGACTGTTTCCAATTTATTGAAGTAAACAATAATGTAAAGGTTTCAGACATGATTCTGTGGGATAGCTTAAAGGATAAGAGGCTAGTAGATACACAGAACAAACTAGATAAGTTGAAAGGTAACAACACCTAATGATAAAATTGTGTAAGATAATATAGATAAACTAAGTAAGGAATATCTTAACATTTTACACCACAAAATTTCCATTAACTTAGAAAACATCAAGTTATACTCTTACTCAGTCAACCCTAAAAGCCCACATAAAATTGTAGTCAGATCAAAATATCTAAAAGAAAAAAAAACATATAAAGTAAATCATATCTGATGTTTTTATTATTTTTTCTTAACTTCTTTATATATGAAAAACATCAAAACATGAGGTGCGAGTACCAATCCAAGACACACCGAAAGATTCCACAAAAATACTCCAAAGATCTTGAACGTCAATTTATTTAAAAATAAAATGTGTTTTCGCCGCTACAAACAAGAAGCAGCTTCCTCAGAACAACATCACTGAAAGGCGCCAAAAAGCATTTTAAATATGTACAGGAAGTTCTTTAAACGACATAATTTCCTGTCTTGGCGCTCCTTTAATTCAGTTTTGCTTCCCTGTTGCATCAGGTAAAAGACGTACTGCTGCTCCATAAAGAGTTTACAATACCAACTGGCTACAACTTAAGTATTGCTTTTTTCTGTAACTCATTGCAATACTGAAGTTGTAGCCAGTTGGTATTGTAAACTCTTTATGGAGCAGCGGTACGTCTTTTACCTGATGCAACAGGGAAGCAACACTGAATTAAAGGAGCGCCAAGACAGGAAATTATGTCGTTTAAAGAACTTCCTGTACATATTTAAAATGCTTTTTGGCGCCTTTCAGTGATGTTGTTCTGAGGAAGCTGCTTCTTGTTTGTAGCGGCGAAAACCCATTTTATTTTAAAATAAATTGGCGTTCAAGATCTTTGGAGTATTTTTGTGGAATCTTTCGGTGTGTCTTGGATTGGTACTCGCACCTCACGTTTTGGTCTTGCTTGTTTGTTCTTTTGTACTTGGTATATGAAAAACATACTAGAAGGCTTCAAAAACATTATGAGCATATAAATAACTCAAATACATTGGTAAGTAATAATAATAATAACCTAAATAATTTCTTATAGAAGAACCTTCAAAGGAAATTATCCCTTGATAATACTACCAGAATTGATAAAGCCTTTACTATGAAAGAATTAAAAGATCAAATAAATAATGTAAAACTCAATAAAGCACCAAGGTTGGGTGGATTAATCCCTGAATTATGTAAAATTGTAGAAGATAATGTATTAAAAATTCTGTTACATGCATTTCAAGAAGTTAAAAACATGTCAAATTTCCCTTCTTGGAAATACACATTAGTCTCACCAATTTTAAAACCAGATAAGGAACCCACTTCTTATTCCTCTTGAAGATTGTTATGGCTATCTTGGCATATAGGATGAACACTATCCTTTCTGACTTAATAGAGAATGACCAAACTGGGTTCATATAGTAAGGCTATTGTCTCTTATATGTATTTCAAGAGTATAGCATTTCTTTAGAATTTATAAAGTTAATTAAAAAACTCTATGAAAATTCTATTTCCTTTGTTAAAATTTGCTCTTTCATATCTAGTCCTTTCAAAATATTGAGAGGTGCAGAACAAGGCTGCCTTTTGTCCCCTTTAGTTTTTGCCCTTGCCATAGAGCAATTTGCAATTATATATGAAATAATAACGTTATGGGTTATAAACATTACAAGTGATATCTCCCCCAAGATCTAACTTTTTGCCAATTCTTTGTTATTAACATGTGGAGATATTGAAACCTTACTAAACTGTTTAGTTAGTGCCCTGAATTAATTTGAAAGTATATCTGTATTAAAATGTAATCATAAACAACCCAAATATTCTTAATAAACAAGAAAGGCACTTCCAAATTAAAAACTTACAAGCCCTTCAACTGGGATAATTTGCATATTAAGTACCTAGGCATTTGTATTAAATCTAACATTAAAAAGACAGTTTCAGCTAATTATCAACTTTTTATTAATTAAATTATAAACCTAACAGACAACTGGAACAAAATGTTTTTTTTTTCATTTGAGGACATACTAACCTTAATCAAAATGATAATTTTACCTACAGTTCTATTTGTCAGTCAGTCATTGATCACCTCCATAAACACTCAAAAAAATGTTATAAGTATAAGCAATATCCTGTTCAAGTTTCTCTGGTTTCCTAAAAATCCTAGAATATCTCTACAGTGGCACACTCTAAGTTGGGACAAGGGTGGCATTGCATTTCCCAACATAGAATTATATATAAATGTTGCTATTATTAACACTGTACTTTTATGGATCAATAATTAGTATACATTTTACTGGAAGTCAATACACAAAATTATATTACTAGACAACAATAAAACAGTATTTGAAACTTTTATTTGTATAGATAAGAATGTTTTCTGTGGCTAATTAAAGTATATTTGCAAAAGAATAAACAAAAACTAACAACCTTTTTCTTCAGTAAGCAAATCTTGAATTTTAAAAGATTTATGTATTCCAATCACCTATTCAAGAATTTAGTCATGTACATGTTTCCAATTGCTTTTACTAGTGAATGTATAATTTCTTTTGATAATAAGAAAATGTTAGATTTCAAAAAGGGTAATTTGCTGTATTGGCATCAGTTCTTGTCAACAAATAAAATTCACACAACTGAATACTTAATAGCTAGATATAGTTTACAAATTTTTAACTAGCTTGATATCCAGACCTGTAAAGAGTTTTTTCAACACAGAACTATAATTTCATTAGAAACGCTTGACAAGAACATACCCAAAATTCTAGACGTAATTTCTACTATTAATAATAGTTCCCTAAAAGGTACCTCATTTATATCCATTAAATATAAATCTGTCAGAATAGATTTTACCTTTATGGATGTCTCTTACTGGAACTATAAAACAAAAATAAACAATGAAGAATTTACATTATGTAATAAAAGGCTTTCTTGGAAATCAGCAGGAAAAAAGACAGCCTCTCCCTATTGGAAAAGCTATACTTGGAAGTTCCTGCATAGGTGCTTTTTAATTTCCAATAAAATTGCCAAAATATATAAAAAAGGAACACACGAAATGTTGGAGATGTAATCAATCTGATGCTGACTGGTTGTGTATGATTGTAAATTGTAGAATGGTATCTGCTTTTTGGAATGATTTTAGATACTTCTGTATGTGGAATGACAATTCTACAATTTCTGACTTTCTCATATTGTTTAATGTGCCTGTTCCAGAAATTATACCCAGAAATTAGATGCATATATTATGGTCAATACTACCGATAGCAAGGAAAGTGGTTACAAAACATTGGAAATCAGAACACACTCTCACATTTAGCAGTGAATTTGTTTATTTAACCAAACTCGTTTGTGATACAGAAATTTCCACTATAAAACTGAGAACAAAAAATCTGACACATAAGCAAATTGCTTGGGAGAAATTTAAATTTTTATTAGAGAAGTATTGAATGATTTCCCTTTGCATGTATGCATTGTTATGGACATTGTATATAATTTATTATATTTGTTTGTACATAGTTTGTATGATCTTTGACTTTTAAAAAATAAAAACATATCCGAGCAAAAAATAAGTAAATAAATAAATTGCCTGTAAAAGCAAATATGCTATGTGAGGCAGTAAACAACCAATTATGTTTTAAATATAATGTAAAAAAAACAAGGGTGCTTTTTTTCAGGATCCTAGAGTGAGGAAAATGTGGGAAAATCAAAAGAGGGAATTACAAAAGAAAAATTTGGAGTCATGAATATCAATATTATTTATGGGTTTTGTCCAGATTGTAGAAAAATAGTTGAAAAATTTGTTAAGGTATGTATTTTAGTTCGTTTGAACATGTGAAATGCAAGAACCAAAGAAATATTTTAGAGCAAAGCATGGAATGGAAGTGAGCTTTTAAGAAAAATGTTGGTTATAGCAAAAGGGAATGGGGAGGGTAGAAGAGGAATGAAGAATGTTTTCTGTAATCTTTGTGTATAAAGATGTGAATAGAAAATGTAGGAAGAATGAGTAATAAATGTAAATATGCAAAAATGTATATATGTAAATAGTGGACCCATACTTTCTTTTTGATAAGTGCAATGGAATCTTTTACATCCATATGAACTACATCCAATTCAGGCAGATGAGACCTTGATTTAATGCCTCGTCTGAGGGATGGCACATTCAGGAGTACAGCAGCCCCTTATGCTGCATTGTAGTGTCAAAACTGAGTAGTTAATTTCTGTACGTGCTGTGAGAATAAAACCCATAGCCTTCTGATCTTCCAGCACAAAAGACAAATGTTGTACCTTTTAAGTCACTGACACCTTTTTAAGGCTCTTTATTAGCTTTTCTTAGTTACAAGTGCCTCTGATTTTAACTTTGACCACCTCACTCAGATGCCCCTTCTTAACCACAAACCTAGATGTTTAAAACTGTTAAACCTCTCCACTCTTTTCTATCTCAATTTACAGCTACTTATGATTTATCTCATTTGCTGCAATGTCTGCTATATTATCATCCCATGTGTCTTCAGCTTTGCATTCCAGTCCCCTGTCATTTGCCAAAGTTCCTGTTCATTCTGCTTGTAGTGTTGTACCATCTGCATACAGAAGCTTTGTTGATATGTTCTCACTCACCTGTTTGCTGATGTAGTCTATCACCAGTATTAAAAGAAGTGGATTCAGAGCTGAACTCTGATGATCCCCTCCACCACTAGGAATCCATCTATGAATCTGAATGCTGTTTGTACTTGTGTCTTTGGACCTTTTACATAACTTACAACAGCAGCAATATTTACTAGTGTTTTTGGGACCCGATGTGGTGATGTTCTCACTGCAGCAGATGCAGAATGCACCACTGACACTATTTGGTGTTTCTGTGCCTCTGCAAGCTATGTCCTCATATCCTTCAGCAACCTCTCCTACCCAGTGAGGCAACATAACCAACTGCCAGCATCCCTCACTCACCTCCACACACAAAAAAAAAAAACAAGGAAGGCCACTCATAAAACAAAACATATAGACTCCCACTAGGTGTCACTGGCAATAGTTATTGATAAAGAAGAAGAGACTACTTCACCTGCATCACTTCCTGATCACCACCTGATTTGGAAAGTTTCTTCACATGGTGCGGGAGAAAAAAGGCTGGCCCACAGATCCCAGCCCCTTACCCCCACTGGAGATTGCAGCAGACTTGCTGGTTCTTCCTGCAGACTTCTTGGGTGGTAGCTTCATCCCTCACTGCATATTTTAAAAGATCACACCAAAGTGTTATGGATTACAGAGACGTAATCTCAATGCCACGAAAAGTTGATAGGAGATTGTGTCATTTGGTCTTAGACTCTCCTAATCCAGACTCCAGCAGTCCACTCACTTGGCAAGTAATCCATGAAGCAAGCATTTGCATGCACTATTGTTATACTATGGGCATGGAGCTATCTGAGTTACATGGTGTTCTTGTACATTAAAGTGTATAGCAAAATGTTTTGTATAGTAGAGGAAGTACTGGAATGAGTTCTGAAGGAAAAGTTGTTAGTCCTGGTCACAGTCTTCATCAGTTTAAAGTACTGAATGATGCATGCAATACATATTGTAGCACAGGGTTCGATCCAAGCTGCAGGAACCAGTGTAGCCATGTGCTGACATGCCTAGCTCAGGCTAACAGATCTTATGGATGATGTAAAAATGAAATTTTGTATTTCCCCTTTACATGACCTTCCTATTTAATGGTGACATTAAGCAGCTACTGCAGGATGTAGAGGATGAGCAGGGTAAAACCCTCAGGCCTGTGGGCATGAAATTCTACTCTGTAAGTTTTCATTTAATAGAATGCAGAGGAGCCAGTGTTGGATGTATTTTTGGGGTGGCCAAAACCACCCTTAGTTGCCTTTGAATAACCCCTCATGTGCCACACCCTTGTAGCTAACCTAGTAAGGACCTGTTATCATGGATGTCCACCTTCCCAATTTCTCCACAGCCAGTTTGGTAGACATGGGTATCTTGAGACAATGTAGCAATTGTGTTGTGTTCATTGGCAACCATTTAATCCCTAAGGAAACAGATAAACTATGCAAGATATGTATGTGCACAATGTCACTGGAGGCAAAGCTCTTCATGCAAGCACACGGAGTAAAAATAAGGTTGATAGAAACAAACACTACACACACCACACATAATATGCAACTCATACATAGATCGACTCATGCTGAGGCACTTAAATTCAGTATACCCAAACCTCAAAGACCTCCAAAGCACTGCACCTGCAAAAGTTTTCACCTGCAAACTTAAAACAATCAGCAAAATCAATGCTTGATATACAGATAGAACCACAATCAGTGGATCCTCAACTGAAAACCCATTAAGCAAGCCGACACACTACCCAGGACTCTAGTTGTAGGCCATGCCATTGTGTGACATACCAATGCCCCACTCACCAGGCTGGATAATGGAAAAATAATGGTCATTTTCTTATCAGGAGCCATGATTCATGAATTTATACACACTCAAGTTATTGCACCACAGGTACTAGTATGACTCAGTCACTGTACATGTAGGTGTAAATGACTAGTAGGCTATATGAACAGAGGTGGAATCCAGTCCTAGGAGCAATCATAGAACCCCCCAAGATACTGACAACTTTGAGAAGTTCTAACACAAACAAATGACTGGTGCCAAACATTAGCTTAAAACTCAATGGCAAGAAATGCATAATAGTACTTGTTGGGAAGTTGCCCGCTATGGGGAACTACTTCATTGGTAAAACGCCCCTAAGAGAAAACCCTGTAGTTAGGAATTTGGAGACACATGTAGATTGTAATCTGGCCTTTGACCAGCATGTGTCAAAGGTAGTAAGAAATTAATTCTAGTTCGCTCAACTTATAAGTGAGAGCATGGCATTTAGATCAAGGGAAGTCACCGTGCCACTGTATTCAGCCCTCATCAGACCCATCATTGAGTATAATGCCCCCTTCAGTATGTACCTGACCAGACACATGCAACAAGTAGAATGTCCACAGAGGTTCCTCAGAGAAAGAATACAGGGTGTAAAGACACTGTCCTGTACAGATCACCTCAAAGCTCTGTCTCTGTACTCTGTTCCCTTCAGATTGTTGAGAGGTAATCTGTGCCTGGCATGCAAGGCATCTTTGTATTCCCGCTCTGATGAACCTTTTCCATATCTGCAGAAAGAACAGCATCAAAACTACAAGGCCTAAGGTCCTAAACTTCCCATCCATGTGAAACAGATCCCTTCCCTAACCCTATTCAAGTGTAATCAAGATCAGTGGACAGGAAACTGAAAATTCACCCAAAGTCTGGCATGCATGTCTGTAGTGGTGAGAAGCAACAATTAAATCATGCCCTGCAGAGTAACCTGTAAGGCACAATAACTTATGGCATTCATTTGGGTTGCATGGCTTGACTTATAAAGGCTGTAATGGTCGTTAGCCTAGTATATACCTGTGAACCTATGATTGCTGCTGATGATGTGCATGTGCTCATTTAGCAAGAATGCTGCATGTGTGTGTGTGTGTGTGTGTGTGTGTGTGTGTGTGTGTGTGTGTGTGTGTGTGTGTGTGTGTGTGTGTGTGTGTGTGTGTGTGTGTGTGTGTGTGTGTGTGTGTGTGTGTGTGTGTGTGTGTGCAGGCACGCCAAAGGGGACATTCATGCTGCGCATGTGGAAACTAGACTTTTAGAAGCACCATCTAAGCAGTCTTAAGAAGGAGCTCCCACATGTTTCATCCACTGCAGTGGGCCTTGCCATTGAAAGGTCAGCTGATCTCACATAATATGATATTTGGATAGATTGAATTAAGTTGAATCTGGAATGTTTTAAGTAGGTACCAATTTAGACCCTCTAGGGTACCAAATTCTTCTTATATGCAGTCTTTTTTTACTCGTACTCAAGTACCACTTTGAAAAATCTTTTGTTTTGAGCAATTCATTTTTATTTTGTGTTTGTCTTTGTCTAACCTTGCTGCTGTTTAGTCAGCATACTGATGAAATAGATTGTTGCTTTATGCTTTGTGTTCTAAGCACTTTAGATAATTGAATGACCCAGCTACTGTTTGCTTCACATGATCTTTCCTTTGTTTCGTTGATAGTTTCTGCAGCAAAGTATGTTGAGTCATTATCCCATTACGCCTTTCTCCCTCTATCCCATAATAGTCTTATCTCACCCATTCATAATAAGTTTTTAAGTCCATATGTTCTTATGTATCTGTGATTCTGAGGCACACTCTCTATCAAGTTATTTACATAGCCTAGCCCATGTATTCAGTCATGTCTTGAATGTAGTTAGATTTCCTGAATGTCTAATGTCATCAGCAAAACAATGCCATAACCTTATAAGTCTTTATAATGTATTTTTTCAAATAAATGCATTCTTGCAGTCTTAATTATACGCCTTATGTCAGCCTTTTAAAATCTATGTACCAAAACAGCAGGCACTTCAGCAACACTTGAGCAGTACTGTCATATGTTGACACAACAGGCCAAAAATCATTGCGCACTCATAGGATTCCAAGGTGAGTGGTGTCATAGTAATGTATTTACACTTTGCTATGGTGAGTGATGTCATATTATTGATGTACTTCCCATCTGAAATAAACTTTACACATTTTGCCTATCATGTTAGCAACTTAAATTAAGATATAGAATATTATGATCGGGTCACTGATCATAACTCACTTATCTGTTTGAGGCATGGATGCTAGGAAATTTGAAGTGAATCTTGGTATTCCATGACAGAAACACATAATATGTAGTTATGATTATAGATCCAATCATAATTCATTATCATAATTCATTGTAGTGTATGGAGATTTATATTCTCTGTGTGCTACAAATTACTCAGAAATTAGATCAAAATAAAAAAGATAGATGTGCTGTGTTGGGATTGAAGTGGTTGATGTCCTTACATATTCTCTGTGTAAGGAAAACTGTTTAACTCAAAATGCTTTGTGTAGTTTAGCAGGTAGAAACAAGAGTTGAAATGAAGCTGTTTCTAGCTGTTTCTATTTGGTGCTGCTGTGGTTTTGGTCAGCTATGTCTGCTTTTAGTGCAGCACATATTGGGTTCATAGCAATCCTCTAAGCAATGTTAAGGTCAGGTAGTAGCTTAACCTGGACATTATTTCACCAGAAACAAATTGGCTTCCTACAGTAATGTGAAGGTCAGAAACTTTTTTTTTTTTTTTTGTTCTTGCGGGGGGTGGGGGTCATGGATTGGGTACTGTATTGCAAGAAGACATTAAGCTTGAGCTGAGGGAATGGGGCATTAATTTGTTGGATTGTACAGTCTGCTAGTTGAGCCAGCTACACCTCTTGGGTTGGCAGGTGAGTGAGTGAGTGTGAGGGGCTGTATGTGTGAGTGTTTGACTGCCTGGGAGGTAGTCGTCGGGTAGGTGGGGGGAGGTAAGTTAGGTTGCTCTGTGTGTCTGTGTGTGTGTGTGTGTGTGTGTGTGTGTGTGTGTGTGTGTGTGTGTGTGTGTGTGTGTGTGTGTGTGTGTGTGTATGTGTGTGTGTGTATGAACTAATGAGTTTCTGAGAGCGATCGGATGGGTAGAGGGCTGTGTGTATGTTTGTATGTGTGGGTTGGGCTGGCTGTCATACATCCACAAACCCCTAATCTAACAAGCAGAATCTACAGCATGGTTTTGGTACAGCACTAGCCACTATGAATTACTATAACAGACTTGTGCC
Organism: Protopterus annectens; assembly: GCF_019279795.1. Lineage (NCBI taxonomy): Eukaryota > Metazoa > Chordata > Ceratodontiformes > Protopteridae > Protopterus > Protopterus annectens. The sequence goes on from NC_056746.1 coordinate 1,497,467,653, forward strand.
TTAGTGGCACTTAAGCAGTATGTGGATCGGGGATGGAGGGGGACACTGGACACTAGGAATTACTATAACAGATTTGTGCATTCGTGGCACTTAAGCAGTATGGGGATCGGGGATGGAGGGGGACACTGGACACTAGGAATTACTAGAAAAGTTTTGTGCCTTAATGGCACTTGAGTATTATGGGAATCAGGGGTGGAGGGAACTCTACCTACCAAAAAAAACTCATGACGTGAGAAACATGTGCATTAACCTGCTGCACTAATTGATATGTTAGTGCAGCAGGTGTTTGTAACATATTTATTGAAGAGCATGGGGAGGCACAGGAATGTTAGGTATTCCTCCCAGTCTGTTAAGATAGTACCATAGTATAAATTTACTGAAGGACATGAAGTGTGAAACTTGGATGTTTGGCATTGTGGACTGACTGCAATCTGTGAATTACATGAGCAGGGAAAAGGAGGCATTTCAGATGATGTGACAACAGAGACAGGTTGGGGTAAGTGGTGCGTATGTGTGTGTGTGTTTTCCTGCGTGTTTGCATGTGCAAGTGACTGTGAGGGTACCTGTGCTTCCATGATGTGGCTGCCATCACAGTTATCTACTACGGGGAAATGCTGATCACAGTCATAGTACGTAAGGGTGTAAATGACTTAAGAAGCCTCCTTGGACTACATGAAGAGGATGTGATGGAGGTCTCCGAATGTGTGTCTTAGGCAGGTATTAATCTAGCCTTGAGCAGCATTTTACCATCACCTATTATAATGCCACAATATAAACAAAAGATTATTGCATTTTTTTTTTAAGAAAATTTTCTCCCACCTGCATCATCCTATGGCTTCCTACATAGTGCCCCATGTCCATTGCTAGGTGTATCAGTCGCCTACTTAACCCACCCCAGACTGTCTATGCAGGACTTGAGGGCATCCTGGGGGTTTGGCGTTCATATCTGCCAGAGTGTTTCTTATTTTTGTGCCCTTCCCCTGTTGGTCCCGTATGATATGTCTGAGGGGTAGGCTTGTAATGGGGAAATGTGGTGTATCACCCTGTCTCTGCAGCACCTCAACATTGTCCCCACCTTATTTCCCCCATTTCTTTATGCCTCCCAGTGTGATGTCCCCAGTATTCACCAGGGATCATCATAGGAGAAGCCTTCAGATCCACTTGCCCACCAGGACGATAATACCTATCCCTCCCTGATGCTTTGTTAGACTCCAGCTAATCAAACCCAGGTCACCTGAGCTATAGCAGGGATTTATCCCTGTATACCACCAGAGTAGCTAAAAGATTATTCACTTCAACAATTGGCTTAGCTTCTGATGCCATTCAAAGGGGATCCAATGTATATAAACCTGGGAGTAGATGGAAGACAGCTGTAACTAATACCCTCAAGGCTTTTGCATATTGGATAAAATTTGTCCATCCCCATAGTGCCTGTTTTAGGCAATAGCAGTCCTCAAAAGCTTCCAACATAACACAACAAAAAACAGATAACATAGAGGTTTTGCTCCTCAATTCTAAGAGCCTTAACCAAAAAACTCTTATAGATTCATAGGTGTTTACTATGCTAACGACCACAAGGGCCTTTTTAAGCCTAGTCATGCATCCCAAATCTCTGACAAATTCTGTTACCCATGATAAGTGTAAGCATGGGCCTGGGAGATGAACCATTTACAGGTTACCTGTTTGAATTAGAGACATATGTGCCAAACGAGGGATGAATTTCTGGTTTCCCATCCAGTTGTCCAAGTTGCACTTGAATTGTCCTCTGTCTTCAAACACTCCTTACTTTGGAAGACACTGATATATGCATCATTATGGAGACTTGGTTCAAGACCATTAAGAGTACCTCATCAGTACAGGGTTTCAATGCTTACTACTTGTTCCGACCCACTACAATAGATGAAGACACTAAAGGCAGAGATGGCTCCATATTTGAAAAAGAAAAAACACTTCACCTCCAGACTAGATGAGATAACAATCTGTAACACCTTCACATCCAAGTTATCATTAAGAAGGCCTCTTATCACATCATAGTTAACTCTATGCTGTCTCATCAGCCATTAACTCCTACCAAACTAGTATGCACTAAGCCAACACCATTCTCCTAGGGGACATCAACTACCCCTCCATTAACTGTGAGACACATACAGCCTCTAACATGGGTCTATAGTAGAACAGCAAACGTTTAAAATATCGAGTGTTCTAATATCGAATATCAAAGAAACAGAAAACCAAATTTTTTCCTAGGGAAAGAATTCGGTTGTCCATTTCTCTTGCTTCGGTATTTTCAGTGCTGTGGTGGAAAGTTACTGGTCGGGTTCAGGTAAGTGTGCGATTGTGTGGATGTGAGGGTTAGGGTGGGTTAGGTGAGTTAGGGTTAGAGCGCAGGTCAGGTAAGTGTGCGATTGTGTAGACGTGAGGGTTAGGGCGGGGTAAGTGAGTTAGGCTTAAGACGTGGGTGAGGTGACTGTGTGATAGTGACGGAACTTAGGGTTAGGGTTTGGGGTAAGGTAAGTGGATAGTTAGTGGTGTATGTATAGTTTAGTGTAGGGTTAGGTCTAAGAGTTTTGGTGTATGTGTGTGGATTCCTGTTTGTTTGGTGTGCTTGTGTTCGGTGTATATGTTTTGGAATAGCAAATGTTTTCCCTAGGAAAAAATTCGCTGTTGTGTATGTTCGATGTTTTAAATGTTCGATTCATAGGGTATATATCAGAACACTAGAAATTTTGAACGTTTGGTGTTCTAATATAGACCCTCTAACATGTATGCCCAGAGATTTCTGGATTTCATCAATATAAACTCCTTGGACCAGTTATTCCACACTTCAACAATGAGTGTTACAGTCCTGGACTTGGTCCTCATGAATATTGAACAGCTGTGTTGCCAACAAATGGTAACTCCCTGGTCAAATTGGTCAACACATCAGTTACAGCCACCTTAAGAATGTAGCCAGAAGTATTCTCCAGCTCTGTGAAATTCAGAGATTATTCCAAAGCTAATCTGCTGAAACTGAGTGATGACCTGGCTGAATTCAACATTCCCTTCCAAGTCAATGACCGTACTATTAATGCGAGATCCTTTACTGCCAAATTCTATGCACATGTGAATAGCTGCATAGATGCATGTGTACCCCAACTTAAGAAAACAATATGCCAGATTCAAAAAAATAAACACCTGTGGTAGGACTCAAATATAAACAAGCTGTGTAAGAAAGGAAAAAAATCTCATTGCCAGTAAAAGTAAATGTAACTCACAAGATGCAAATAAAGCTCTTGCTAACCCTGGACCCTGATTAAACCAACCAAAGCCAGATATGAGGTAAAAATTGCCACCCATGCAAAGGACAGCCACAAGGCCATCTTTAACTATGCCCAACACTGTGTAGAGCTAATAGTAAATTATATCACATACTCAGACCCATAGGACATAATTTAGCTCAAACTTCAGCCCTCTCTTACCTGCTACATTCGGGTCTATATTAGATCATCGAAGTGTTAATACTTCGAATGGTCTAATATCGACCTGAAAACAGTGAATGCTGAAAATAGCAAAGCTGCAGATAACCATTTTTTTTCCCTAGGGAAAGAATTTGGTTGTCCGTTTCTGTGGCTTCGCTATTTTCAGCACTGTGGTGGAAAGTTACGGATTGGGTTCAGGTAAGTGTGCGATTGTGTGGATGTTAAGGTTAGGGCGGGGTATGTGAGTTAGGATTAGAGCATGGGTGAGGTGAGTGTGCGATAGTGATAGACTTTAGGGTTAGGGCGGGTATGTGAGTTAGGGTTAGGGCAGATATGTGAGTTAGGGTTAGGGCACGGGTGAGGTGAGTGTGTGATAGTGACAGACCTTAGGGTTTGGGTTAAGGATAGTGGATAGATAGTACTGTATGTACAGTTTAGTGTAGGGTTAGATGTAGGATTTTAAGTATATGTGTGTGGATTGATGTTTTTTGGTGTGCTTGTGTTGTGTGTGTGTTTCTAGGAACAGTGAATTTTTTCCCAGGGAAAAATTTGCTGTTCTGAGCTTTCGATGTTTTTAAATTTGGTGGTTAGAAGTTCAAGGTTGTTGTACTGGATGATGTGCTGTTTCGTTGAACTGATATAGACCCCTACATTCCATGATCTCATACCCACATCTACACCCCCTTCTCAAATATCCCATGAACAAGTCCTCATGAAACTACAGAAGACAAAGAAGACTGCATCCCTGAGGCCAGATAACATGAAACAGGACCCATCAGAAAGCCCATAATGGCTATTCAGTATCAACCTCCAAACAGGCTTTTTGCCAGATGAATGGAGGACAGTGACTGTCATTCTCTTACATAAAGGTGGGGCATCAATAGATCCAGGAAGCTGTATACCCATATGTCTGACCAGCCTAATCTGTAAGGCTATGGAAAGGATCATTGTGGAATTAATAAATAAGAATATGTATAACATAAAAACTCTTGATCAAAGCCAGTTCATATTTGTTAAGGACAGATCCTTCCTACTTAACTTGGTTGGCTTCTTTGAGAAGGTTTCTGAAGCACTGGATCAGTACAGACTGCATATCTAGACCTCAAAAAGGTGTTTGTTACCATCTCAGACTCCAGTAACATCGATAAACTATTCCAGCGCTATCACCTCCAAAGGACCTCTCACTAGTGGTGTACTTCAGGGTTCAGTCCTTGGACCACTCCTGTTTGGCATTTAGTTCTCTGAGATCAAAGCTACTGTTAAAGGTGTATAACTGATCACGTTTTCAGATGACTGTGATCTCCTCAGAGGACACCAAGATCCTCCCAAGAGGGCCATTTCCAAACCAATAGCTGGTGTCAAAACTATGGACTAAAACTGAATGTCAAGAAAAGTGGGATAGTATCCTTTGGCAAACAAAAAGTACTTTGTAACTATCACATTGACAATACCAGGAAAATTGATCCAGTAGTTAGGGACCTGAGAACCTATGTAGACTATGAACTGTCCTGTGATCACCATGTATTCTCAATTGTAAGAATGTGTTTTTTCAAGCTTTTTCAATGCACAGCTTACTACTAAGGTATGACATCCAGGTCAGTAATGTGATCATTCTGCTGTATTCTGTACTCGTCTGGCCAATCATTGAGTATACTGCTCCTTTGGTATGCACCTGCCCAAACATTTGACACAAATGGAGTGGCCACAACACTTTCTCGCTAAAAAAAAAATCAAGGGCCTAAATCACAAAAAACTGTGCAGACTATCTCAAAGCCTTTCCCTCTTCTCGGTATGATACAGACTACTAACATGAGACTGCTGCCTCGTATATAGAGCCTCAGTAGACCCTATCCTGTCAGATTTATTACAGATTTGCAAGCACACTCATAGTGTGAACACCCAATTAAGGGATCTCTGTCTCTTTTTCAATAGAAGTAGCACATTTTGGAGGGATAGGTATGTATCACAGTGACATCTTCTATTTAACCATCTTCCACTCCACATAAAGCAAAGTACTTCTCATACTGTATTCAAATGTAATTTGGGCAAATGGATGGAAAATCACAAATTTACCACCAGTTTAGCACCTATGTCCCTCTTGGATAGGAGCAACTAGTAAGTGTCCCAGCATTTCCTTGTTCTGTCCACTTCTGTGCTGTTTTTATGCAAATTTTAAGGGTTAAACGTACCATGGGAATGTGGGGATGTTCATCGTGTTACCCTGCTTTAGTCATCACACTTGGGTTATCCTGCCGTTAGGCGGTCCCGCAGTCGGCCCGAATTCCAAAGTCTTGGTCCGGCGTCGGTTGCTGTCACTTCTTCCCTGACATCAGTGCGCCAGGGGTATATAAGAGGCATCCAACGCCATTTTCTTCAGACTTTCTTGCCGCACGGTGCCCAAAGCAGAAGCAGTTCGCAAGCGCCGGTCGGCCGACACCTGAGATTTTTTAATCGAGTTTCAGTCTGAAGTCTTCAAAGCTAAGTACCCCTTTGGGGAACCTTTTCTTGCCTCAGTCCGATGTCAGAAAACATTAACAATTGCATTTCTTGTGGGAAGCAAATACCTCATAAGGACTTTCATTCTTATTGTATACATTGACTAGGCCCAGACCACGACATCACTGGTTGCCGGTTTTGTGCTAGGTTCAATAAGCGAACTATAAAGCGACGCTTTGATTTCACACGACACTACTTCGGTAGGAAATTTAATTACTCTATGCCGTCGGAGCAACCAACTACCGGCGTGCATAAAAAATGCAAAGATAAAGACAGGCAGCCTAGATCCAAGCCAGACTCCGAGGCCTCGGCTGGGCCGGTCGCCAGTCCTCCGGTTTTCAGTGAGGCACCTATGCAGCCCCTGGCTACAGCAGAATTGGAACCCCGGACTGTTTCGGATTCTCTAGCAGAGAGTTCTAGGCCAACACAACCATTTTCTTTAGGCCCTACCGACGACATTGCAGAAGGAGAAGCCGGTGCTGTAGAAACACCTTTGGTTTCAGAAGGTGTCTTCAGACCGACTACTCTCACCATAAAATCTTATGCTAAGCTTAAGACTCCTCTAAAACCAAAAAAGACTGCACTTCAGTCTCCAGTTCAAGTCCCCATGCCTAAGAAACAGATGCTTAAAATGGCTGAAGATTTGATTTCTTTAATTAGGGGTTCCAACCCCCCCCCCCCTGACAAAAGGCCTAGACAAGAGGAGGATTATGCCACAAAATCAATGGCAACAAAGACCCAACTCCTTGCAAGAAAAATTCTGCAGCCCTTGGGCTTCATGGCATCTTGCATACTACTAATACCATTTGCAAAACTGCATACGAGGAAATTACAATGGTATCTAAAAAGCGTATGGAATCAACACAGCCACAGCTTGGAAACAATGATACCTCTCATTCCCTGCCTTCAACAGGAGTTTCTATAGTGGTCACAGGCATGTCACCTCAACAAGGGTCAGCCTTTCATCTTACCCCCAGCCAGGCAAACTATGACAACAGATGCATCGGACTATGCCTGGGGGGGGCACACATGGCAGGACGGTGCGTTCAAGGCATATGGACTGCACATCAATCAAAAAGAAATGCTAGCTGTACAGAATGCCCTCACAGCCTTCAAGGACCTCTTACATCCAGGACAGCTTATAATAAGGACAGACAACACCACAGTAATGTGGTACATAAACAAACAAGGGGGTACACACTCCTACCCTCTATGCAGGCAAGCAATGACCTTGTGGAACACAGCACTGGCTTACCAAGTACAATTATAAGCTCGATTCCTTCCAGGAAAAAATAACACATTGGCAGATGACCTAAGCAGAAGCATCATGGATCCCCACGAGTGGAAACTGGATCCACAAGTATTTGCAATGATAACTCAAAAATGGGAACACCCAGACATAGACCTGTTTGCCAGCCCCCAAAACTATCAGCTAACAAAATTTTGCACAAGGACGTTTCACCATTAAGCTTGGAAAGTGGACGCACTCTCATTCAGTTAGAAAATGCTGTCAGTATATGCCTTCCCTCCATTGCCCGTTCTCACAAAGGTGCTGCTGAAAGTCAGGATGAAGAGACCACGAATGATACTCATTGATCCAGACTGGCCATGCCAGCACTAGTACCCACTGTTAAGGAATATGGCCCAGGGCCCACCATGGATTTTACCACAAATTTCTCATCTGCTCACACCTGCAAGACAGTCAAATTCTACACAGCCAGCTCAAAACCTTAAATTTGGCTGCATGGCAAATCTCCTAAGCAACCAGCCAGCTCCTCTTTCACAAGCTGTTATGGATGTTATTCTGGAGGCCAGGAGGCCCAGCACCAGCAAAGCCTACTCAGACAAATGGAAAAGGTTTTGCGTCTGGAACCAAGCTAAACGCCAAAATACCCTTCTACCGGGCATACCTCAGATTCTACAATATTTAACTGAGATGTTACACAAAGGACTTTCTTTTTCATCTGTTAAAATCCATGCCTCAGCTATTTCAGGTCACTACAACACGGATCCTCCCTTATTTTCACATCCACTTCTAAGGCAGTTTCTCAGAGGGGCCAAAAACATTAGGCCTCACAGGAGAGCACCAACACCAACTTGGGATCTCAATTTTGTTCTAGAAAAACTTACGCTACCTCCTTTTGAGCCAGCTTTTTCAGCTGACTTAAAGTTTGTATCATGGAAGACTGCCCTGCTGCTAGCAATTACTTCAGCCAGAAGAGTCTCAGAGCTTCAGGCTCTTATGGCGGTAGAGCCTTTCCTCATTTTTCATCAAGACAGAGTTTCTCTACGAACTAACCTCTCCTTTATGCCTAAGGTGGTATCCAGTGTGGCTCTAAATCAAACCATCCATTTACCCACCTTCTTTCCAAACCCGCAGAACAAAGGAGAAAGACTCCTGCATTCCTTGGACATTCACAGGCAGCTAAGTTACTACTTGGATAAAACTAAGGTTTTCAGAAAATCTGACCAGCTTTTTGTATCCTATGCTCCAGCATCACAAGGAAAGGCTATGTCAAAACAGACCATTTCCAAATGGATAGGACATTGCATACATTTTTGCTACACCCACCATGGAAAACCAGTTCCTGCTAGCATTAGGCCCCACTCCACCAGGGCAGCAGCTACATCTACAGCCTTCCTCAGGGGAGTGCCTACCAAGGATATTCTGGAAGCTGCAACTTGGAATTCAGTACACACCTTCACCAAACACTATCACTTACCACTTTACTCTAAGACTAGAGCTGGCTTCGCCACTGCAGTTTTGCAGGGCCTTCTAGCCTCCTCTAACCCTGTTTGACTCCACCTCTCATCCTTAGCTTTGGGATTCTACCCAAGTGTGATGACTGCAGCAGGGTAACACGATGAACATAGTACAAGTTTGTACCTACCATAAATGTAGATGTTCAAGTGTATACCCTGCTGCAGTCCAGGTTACCCTCCCTCCATCCCCTCTGAACTAGCTGAACTTATCTCTACCACTCTATCCTATGCTACCTCTGTGGTGTATTTGCTTGTGCCTAAGGGTATTATTTTATTTTTATATAGCTATATGTATTTACATATATATATATTTTGCCTACCTATTGGGGGCACCTGACATCTGGGGCAAGAAAAACTGAAGAAAATGGCGTTGGATGCCTCTTATATACCCCTGGCACACTGACATCAGGGAAGAAGCAACAGCAACCGATGCCGGACCAAGACTTTGGAATTTGGGCCGACTTCGGGACCGCCTGACGGCAGGATAACCCAAGTGTGATGACTGCAGCAGGGTATACACTCGAACATCTACATTTATGGTAGGTACAAAACTGTACTTTAGGCTTCTTCTGATCCTCACAAATCAATGGCCTACTAATACCTAACAACCCATAAACGTTATAGGTTCAAAGGTCCCTTAGGAAGTACTAGGCCAACTGCCCTTGCAGGCCATTTTAAGCCTAGCCATTTTCCCTTTTTGTGATCAAAATAACCTATCCCATTTGGTTATAGATTGGCCTTACCCATCCCATAGTTAGTAATTATATATTACTCCAAATAAGAATACTTGGATCATACCGTAGATAATTTGAGGGGATCCATGAATGGGATAAAGCATGTAGGAGCTGCCTCAGCCCATTAGTAGTGCAGGGAGCAGTCCTGGGGTTAATTTGCTGTTTCCCATCCATAGATCTAAGTTGTGCTTGAAAATGGACAAGGATGAACTTTGTTTTATATGAATGGGTAGTGTGTTCCCCAGCAGCTGGATCCTCTGCAGACTTTACCTGTCCCTCCAAACCATTTTGTTTATGTTGCAGAAGAGGTATATATCCCTAGACTGAGTATTTATGATGCATTTTGACTTGCTGATGTGCAGTAAATCCATCAGTAGTGGGTCAGGGGATGCCTTGTATGAGAGACACAGGTCACCTCTTAGCAGTCTGTAGGATACCGAGTATAGTGACAGGGCGTTGAGTTGTTTAGGCCTTGTATATTTTTAGTAAGGATTCTCTGTGGGTATTCCAGTTGTTGAATGTGTCTGGACATGCCAAAGGGGGCATTGTATTCAATGATTGGCCTAATGAGGCAAATCATCAAGTATGGTTGCATAGTAAAATGGATGTTCAAGTGCAAAGCCACTCAAGGTTAGTGAACCCCAGAGATCCTCATGAGGGCCATTAGTTTTCTGCTTATTTATTTACAGAATGAAAGTGCAAGCAGGACTATGATGTCAATACAATATGCACACAACTCAAGTTTGCCATTCAGTAACTGGGAATGTTTAATATATATGTACTCAGCTGTTCAGAAGGGAGAACTGGATAGTTTATTTAAGTGAAGCTGACACAACATATTAAGCCATGATGACATTTTTGAAGTGGTGTGAGAGGGCTAAGAAACAAGGAAACATAGGAAAAGTAGGTGGCCCATAACAGTTACAAGCGGAGGAAGTTAAATGGCTGGAAGATGGGATGCACATAGAAAACCAGTCTATTACGCAAATACCAAACCATCTGAAATGTGTAAGTGAGTATACAAAGCCATATGTAAGTTTCTCGTCCTTTTATTTTCTGCAGACTGATCTGAGAATGGAATTTTAGTTTTTAACTTTTCATTGACATATTTGAAGAAACTATAATTTTCTGTAACACAGCTGAAAGTGATAGCTAGGTGTTTTGTAGAATTTGGATGGGGGGCATGTCTAGCTCTCATGTATCGCAGTATTTTGTATTAATCATATAACCAGCTTATGACCAGAACTGGTTCATTGAGATTACTGCTCTTCCCTTGTAATCAAAGTCAAATAAATAAATAAATAAGCATATGTGTGAATAGAGAATAGATGAGAGAAGGGGCAGCATATTTATGGAAAGGCTGGTACCCCTGGGAATGTTAACAAAATCTGGGGTATTTCAGTTCAAAAGAAAAAGACTGTTATTGGGAAAGGTGGCATGGCCACTTCTTGCATATTTGTAGTAGGTGGTTGCTAGGAACTTAGAGTTTCGTTTTCTTGATGTTTCTGTATTTTCCTCTTCATTGTTGTTATTCTGTGGTTTAGTTTGCTTAAACATTCTCTAATAATCCAAGAATCAGATATAGAGCTGTAAAGTGGGCAAATGTAAGGGTGAAAGAGTAACAGAAATTCCATTCTGGTATTTTTACCTAGCACTTTACCCTGTAGCAGTCTGAGGATGAGAGCTGAGCTTTGTACGTTAACTGTTTACTGGCAAGAAAAAGATAATAGAAAGATTCAGTTGTTCTGTACTGGACAAAGATGTTTTCAGGCTTTTGTATAGTGACACCACCTGTTAATGGATGCTTTGAACAGCTATTCACTGGATTCAAATATGCAGTTTACATTGAGTATTGACCAGTTTAAGCGAGATACTTCAGAACTGCAGTGAAGTAGTTTCAGATTCAGAGTGAGCGGGATGTGCTGGAAGAAATGGAAATGAAAATTAAACAATATGTTTCTGATTTTTTTTTTTTGTTTTTTTTTTGATACAGCAAGTGGGATATGGGGAGCTAACTTGGAGGAGTTTCTCATACGAAGGGGTGAAAAGCAGAGTGGAGGTGCAAAACAGGCTGCTGAATTAATGGGCTGTATTGGCAGGCCTTTGGCATGTGATATCGTGTCTACATGGTATCACTGCTGTTGCCAGCAGGTGGTGGTTGTCTTGCTGTTTAGGATGATTAGAGTATGGCAAGGTCAGTGCATGTATTAGTGCAATTAATGGATAAGAGAGATCAATACAAACACAGAAGGAGATGAACAAAGATGACAAAAGTTAATCTCTTCATTGAGATATGTTTTACACTGCAGAAAAATACAAGGCTTACCATGACAGAAGTAAATTCTGAATAGTCATTCCATTTTTCAAGTGATGTTTAATCAGAAAAAATATACCTATGTAGAATATTTAGAGTCATAACAATCTTACAAAAAGCTATTACATTTTGTTGGTAGGCATGCTTCTTTTTCAGGAAAGGTGTTATAAAACTGCCTATAAATATCAAACTGAATAAGTCAAGAGTATGAAATGTACGTCACCAGGGAACTTTGAAAATGTGTTGATGTCATTTGGAATCATGAGGAAAGGGACATGGCTATAATTACATTTACTTTTTTAAATTTAACTGAGTAAGCCGAACTGGTCCAGGGATACTTTTCAGTCATGACCTGAGGCAAGAAGCAAAACCAACATTGTGTTAATGTATGAGTTCAGGACACATTAACCTAGCAGTATTACATAAATACAGCATTGTAACCAAAGCACAGGTAGTAACATAACATTACTATACCTCATTCAGGACCTATTAATTGTAACCAAAGCAAAAGTAGTAACATAACATTACTATACCTCATTCAGGACCTATTAATTGTAACCAAAGCACAAGTAGTAACATAACATTACTATACCTCATTCAGGACCTATTAATTGTAACCAAAGCACAACAACTTATTCACACCCCCACCAGGGGCAGCAATATCCTAGACCTGGTCATTACCAACATGGGAAACCGGTGTTCCACACCAGAGGTCAATTCCTCGTTGGTCAGATCCGACCACAAGCTTATCAGCCTAGACATCCACATCCCACCCCCAGCCCCAATTAGGGAAACCATTGTAAAAAACTTCTCAAAAGCCAACTTCACACTTCTTAAGACAGAAGTGGCAAACTTCATGACACCCATGCAGACGGACAATAGAGGTATGACTGCCGAATCCTACACAAATGCATTTTATAAGCACTTACATGAGTGCATGGATCATGCTATCCCTAATAGAACCAAGATGTTATCCTCCAAAAAAAGGAAGCCAATCTGGTGGTCCTCTGCCATAAACAAACTCTACAACAGAAGAAAGAAACTGTTGCAAAAGAGTAAAATCCCATGACTGGAGGAACTCCCTGGTCAACCTCAGTAAGAAGCTGAGATCCCTCATAAAATCCTCCAAAGCTAGTTACGAAAACAAAATTGCCACTGACTCTAAAGGCAACCACAAAGCATTCTATAGCTATGTCAAGAATCTAAATGGGAACACTCAGATCTGCTCTGAGTTACAGCATAATGGCACTAAATATACAGAACCAACTGATATTGCCAACATCCTAGCAGATAGGTTCAGTGCTAACTTTACCCCCCCCCCCTCACCCCCTAAAGGGCCCATCTCTATACCGGAAGAATGCAAAGTTCCTATAATCACAGCTGCACAGGTAAAAAACACACTCTCCAAAGCCAAGAACACAGCATCCATGAGACCTGACAATATCCCAGGCTGCGTTCTACACGAACTACAGAATGAACTGGCACCCTACTTAAGCACCATGTTCAATCATAGCCTCACCTCAGGCTTTGTACCCACTGAATGGCGCACCGCGACAGTTATCCCACTCCACAAAGGGTGAGCCACGACGGACCCCGGGAACTACTGCCCCATTAGCCTGATGAGCCTGGTCTGCAAGGTCATGGAATGTATCATCATGGAACTCATAAACAAAGACATTGGTAATCTCCAAACTCTGGACCCTACTCAGTGTGGATTTGTAAAAGGCAGATCATGTCTCCTAAACCTGATTGACTTCTTTGAAGCAGTCACCAAAGCCATAGATGAGGGTAAAATGGTTCACACAGCTTATCTAGATCTCGCCAAGGCTTTCGACACCATCCCCCACTCTGGAATTATAGATAAGCTCACTAAACTAGGTATAAATCCCTATGTCACAAGATGGGTTGCCAGCTGGCTCATGGACAGAACCCACACTGTGAAAGTAGCGGATTCCAAACCTGACATCAGACCAGTGACAAGTGGAGTACCACAGGGTTCAGTCCTGGGTCCTCTCCTGTTTGGTATCTACTTCTCTGAAGTGCAGGCCAACACAGAAGGTCTTTGGCTAACAAAGTTTGCAGATGACTGCAAACTAGGAGCCATAATCGAAACTCCTAACGATGTGGACAAAAGTACAGTTGTGTACACTTACCATAAATGTAGATGTTCAAGTGTCTTCACTGTTGCAGTCATGTCTGTAGGGTTCTCCCCTGCCGGCAGGCAGTCCTCGGTCGGCCAGAATCCCAAAGTCTGGGTCCGGCGTCGGCTGCTCAGCCATGCTCCCTGACATCAGAGCGCCAGGAGTACAAAGCTGACAGCCGACGCCATGTTCTCCAGTCTTTCTTGCTGTGCAGTGATAGCAGTTTGCAAGTGCCGGTCGGCTGACTCCTGACAATTTTTTATAAACGTACTTCAGTCCGAAGACTTTCTTCTCCTACTCAAAGCTAAGTACCCCATTGGGGAAACTTTTTTCTTGCTCCAGTCCGATGTCAGAAAAAGTTAATAATTGTATTTCATGTGGGAAGCAAATACCTCATAAGGATTTTCATTCTTACTGTATTCCTTGCTTAGGCTCTCACCACGATATAGCTAGTTGTCGGTTTTGTGCTAGATTCAATCAACGTACGATTAAACGAAGGTACGATTTTGCATTTCATTACTTCGGTAGGCGTTTTAATTATAAAATGTCGTCGGATATGGTTCCGGCTACTGGAGTTCACAAACGACGCAAGGATAAAGACAGGCCTCCGAGGTCCAAATCAGACTACCTATCTATGTCAAACAGAGCTCCTCATTAGCACTCTTCAAGAAAAATCTTGATGATTGGATGGGAAATGGGAAATTCACCCCGGGGATCACTTATGTGGCTCTGCTCGACAGGGGCACAGGAAAATAATTTTCTTGGGTGGCGAAAGCCAGGGTACATTTCTTGGCTAGGCTTGTATGGGCCCTAGGGCCAATAGCCTAGTACCTACCTATGAACCTATGAAGTAGTAACATAACATTACTATACCTCATTCAGGACCTGTTAATTGTAACCAAAGCACAAGTAGTAACATAACATTACTATACCTCATTCAGGACATGTTAATTGTAACCAAAGCACAAGTAGTAACATAACATTACTATACCTCATTCAGGACCTGTTAATTGTAACAAAAGCAAAAGTAGTAACATAACATTACTATACCTCATTCAGGACCTGTTAATTGTAACCAAAGCAAAAGAAGTAACATTACATTACTATACCTCATTCAGGACCTGTTAATTGTAACCAAAGCAAAAGTAGTAACATTACATTACTATACCTCATTCAGGACCTATTAATTGTAACCAAAGCAAAAGTAGTAACATTACATTACTATACCTCATTCAGGACCTGTTAATTGTAACCAAAGCAAAAGTAGTAACATTACATTACTATACCTCATTCAGGACCTATTAATTGTAACCAAAGCACAAGTAGTAACATTACATTACTATACCTCATTCAGGACCTGTTAATTGTAACCAAAGCAAAAGTAGTAACATTACATTACTATACCTCATTCAGGACCTGTTAATTGTAACCAAAGCACAAGTAGTAACATTACATTACTATACCTCATTCAGGACCTGTTAATCACCAAGTGTTCCAGAAAAGTGTCTCACATAATGTTGCTCTGTTAGAGGAAAAGTAGTGTAACCCCTGCACTTTAGTTATGCCTTGACAAACCACCTGTCAGGAGTTTGGCATAATGGTTAAGGTGTTTACCTTGCAGAATCAAAGTACATGGTTTGATTTTCATCTTTGAGAGATATTGGCTAGACTTAAAATCACCACAATGGCAGCTAGCCTAGTACTTACCTATGAAACTTTGGGCTGCAACATTTACTGTTAGGTTAGATGCACTGAAAAGCATGTTGATTGGTATGCAGAACTGTCTCCATAGACCCCCATTTCCAGCCTGAATCTCTTGAATCTTATTTTGGGGAGCCTTCTGCCCTGGAGGAATATTTGGAGTTGCCCCCTGCCCTGGGGGAACACAAGATCACATCTTTCTTTTGCATTGCTATGCAGTTCTTAAAGGAAAATTGAGCTTCTGCATTGAGATAAATATCCCCACTGTCCCTCATGTAACATTCCACCATCTCTTAGTAGGAGTGTGTGTGTGTGTGTGTGTGTGTGTGTGTGTGTGTGTGTGTGTGTGTGTGTGTGTGTGTGTGTGTGTGTGTGCATGCACGCGCATATGTGTGTGTGTGTGTGTGTATGTGTATGCACGCACACGCATATATATATATATATATATATATATATATATATATATATATAGATATATAGATATATATGTATATAGCTATATATGTATGTATACACTCACAAATATATATATTTATGCATTTGCTTTCCTACATGTACACACACACACACACACACACACACACACACACATACACAGATATATATTCACACACACACACACACCTACCAGTTAAGCAGCTCACCGTGATCTATTTGTAAAGTTCTCATGTTTAAAATCTGAGATTAAAGACTTTCCAAATGTTCCTGCATTTGGCAGAGCAAAAATTAAGACCACCACTGAAACTACCATTTTTATCTGGGACTACAACATACAATTGTTGGTTATCACAAGTGCAAGTGTTTCAGTGACATGGCTAGCTTTGCAGAGGTCTGGAGCCCTGACTCCAACTGAGATGGTCTAGAAATGATTAATGACATAGGCTGTGAAATAAATCATTGACACAAGGTAGGGGTGAGCACTTGATGGCAGCCTTCCCATCCCTGGGGAAGATGAGGTTCCAGGTAGATTTGCTCCTGACAAAAAACACACAATACACTCAAACTAAAAAACAAGCTCCTGACATCTAGAAGAGGCTGTGTGGTGATGCCAAATGGCTGATAGTTCGTTGATGTATACCTGGCACTGCAAGATCATACACTTGTGCAGACGTTCTTGACTCACAATTGTCAAGGCATGTTAATACAATAGAAGGTGTAGGTGGCCAGCTTCAGAGTAGCATGCTTGCCTGTTGCCAGAGGAGTCTGTGGAGACCTAAAACAAAAATCCCTGCATGTGCTGCAGATGACTGCTATGCCCAACAGTTGGTTAACTCTTCTGAGAACAATGAATGGGTTAGTGTTTCTTACCCCTTGGGGGAAAATGAATACATAGTAGAGTTACTGAGGAGAAAAAGATGGTCAAGACAGGGTAAAAAAGGACAAAAGATGATTAAAAAAATATAATGACTAACCTGCCTTATGTTCATATGTATGTACTGTACTGTCAGTCAGCAAACCCTTAGAAGCCAAGTTAACCCCTCCCCATTCAAAATTTCCCCCCAGCCTCAAGGAGGGCAGGAAGAGATAGACCAGGGAGAGTTTAAGGCTGTCCATCCAGTTATCTGTGTTTACCTCTGGGGTAGCAAAGGTGCTACTCTGTTTAGCATTTAATGGAAATTTCTTCCAGAGGTGAAGGATACATTAGGATATGAATCTATCATACCAGCTGTTATTTATCTGCTGATGAATGTTTAGTTCTTTTAATCAGGTATTTGAAGTGTCATTTGTTCTGTGAGGGAGCAGGTAGTCAAAGAGGGTTGGAATTTTCTTAGTTAGAAAGTCTACAAGCAGATAACCACAGAGGAGTCTATACGGAACTGAGTAAAGAGAGAGAACTGCCAGTCTGTACTGATAACTAAGATTTATGAGGCCACTGATCTTTTTAGTTATGAATCTCTGATGTCTCTCAACTTGAGTGATATATTTAGTCAAATACATGACAAAAGGTGCATTATATTCAACAATCTGTCTGAGATACAAGTAAAGGGGGTTTAGGACTTCTTTGGATGGGTCTACTTCACATGACTGAAAACTCAAAAGCACTGAATTTCATTTGATTGAGACCACAATACCTAATTTTCAAAATACTGAAAACTCATTTGACTGAATCTCATTATACTGAAAGCTTACAATACTGAACTTCAAAATAGTGAATTTTAAGTAGTAGACATGATGTGTGTTTCCCTTCACCTGTGACTTGCTTGTGATAAAAAAAAAACTGTAACTTAAAGTGCCAGCTGTCAGAATACCCGATAGTAGCGTAGAAAGTAGTGCTGTAATGTTTCTAATGTGGATATGTCTCTTTACATCTGTATGGGAAGTATTTAAAGTAATTTTGCGGATGTTTTGTCCTCTTCTGGCAGTAGTGGCAGTGTTGTACAGTACTGTAAGATAAGTAAAAGGTATATGCCCTTTTCCCCATTGTATTGCGATCATGGAGTTAGTATATATAGTAGGGGGGGCATAGACCCTCCCCCACCTGTTTTGGTTTTATATTGTCTGGTTTCTGTTAAGAGGGTAAGTAAGTAGTTTTCAAATTTTGGAAAGAGTTAGTCGTTGATGTTGTAAGTGGCATGTCTGTGTCTTAAAATTCAGTATTTTGAAATTCAGCATAGTAAGCTGTTATCCTTGAACCATTTTTACAGAATTACCACTGTTCTTCTTAGGAGCTGTGGGCTCCTGATTGTTTGTCTTACATTTCTCATTTCCAGAATTCTGTAAGTGAGTAGTCATGAAGAAATGTTCTGCCCTCCTAATCTGAAAGCCCAATAGGCTGTGCATCAGTCTTCTGTATTTCATGAGCCCTGTATTCAAAAACTTGATAATTCTCCTGCTGTCTGTGTAACAGATGATGTGTTATCATTTTGATTGATGTTGCAGTAGCCTAGGCTATTTAGTTCCTGCCCCAGTGACCTTCCAGCTTTCGAGGCTTAAGGGTGCCATCCCCGAGTTCTATCAGAAGCATGAGGAAAGCTCCAGTATAAAAACAGAGTGCCAAACATTCAGAGACATTTTTGCCGTCATTGTTCCTATGCCAGGCCCCTTGGAACTGTTGGTTGGGTAGCAGTTCTTCAAAGTTGGGCAGATAAATTCCCCATTATGGAAAATATTTCATGAAAATTAATTTTCTAAGGAACACTTGTACGTTTCTGGTTAAAATATTGTGCTTGCTAGGAAACTGACTGATTTTAGGACTGTCACTGTTTTTCTAAGGGAGTTTGTGTATAAATGCTTATGTAAACGTTTTGTGTTAAAAAAAAGTTCTATTTTTGCCGTTTATTGACTCGTCCAGGCTTGTCTATGCACTTTCATGGTCCTGTTCTCAGCTAACCTGTGTAACAGCTACCAGTCTCTGTGGGTTTACCTTTCCCTGTCCACAAGGAAAAGAAAGTTGTTAGGGAGTCTTTGGGTGTCAGGTCAGTTCCTGTTTCACCTTAGCTGCTGGTGAGTGTCTCTATTGTGACTGCTGTTCATTCCTCAGACTGTTCATCTTTTCCTTCTGATCCCCCAGGTGTTGCCCCTACAACCACCAAGGACCGAGGGACAGCCACAACTTCTGAAGATGTAGGGATGCCCTGGTGGGCAAGTGAGGGACAATCAGTTGATCTCAGGGAAAGGGACAGATGAAGATACTTCACTCTGCCTGGATGTGGAACCTAAATCTGAGATGGGTATGCTTTAGATGGGTTGGTCATTTTCCAGGGAGTTTCCAGCAGTACCAAATAGAGTGAGAAAATCTTTCTTTCTGCTGTTTCTGTTTCAATGAACATGACAAAATTGCTTTCCTTGTCCTTTCTACCTCTTCTGGCAAGAAAAGAAAGAGATTTCCCTCTCTTTTTGACTTTGATTTCCAGTCAGAAAAGCAGACAGTGCAGGGGGTAGGTTGTACTAAATTTCTTTTCATTCTGAACACAAGTTTGACATCAAAATTCCCTCTTGAAG